>NW_025782224.1:0-36691 GCF_021130785.1 Homalodisca vitripennis
GATTGAAGGTGGCATGTTACTTGATGGGATTTTGGTTTACCAACAATTTTAACATTGGTCTTCTGTCACCACCGGTATTTCTCGCAGAGCGAACATACATTTAGACTAAACAATGCTTTTATACTAACAACACTGAGATTGGATGGTGCATGTTAACTCGATGGGATTTTGGGTTTACCCAACAATTTTACATTGGCTTCTGTCACACGGTATTCTGAGAGCGAACATACATTTTGACTAAACAATGTTTATACTAACAACACTGAGATTGATGGTGCATGTTACTCAATGGGATTTGGTTTACCAAACAATTTTACATTGGTCTTATGTCACCACGGGTATCTCGAGAGCGAAACATACATTTAGACTAAACAAATGTTTTAATACTAAACAACCCTGAGATTGATGGTGCATGTTACTCGATGGATTTGGTTTTTTACCAAAACAATTTTACATTGGTCTTCTGTCACTCACCGGTTTATCTCGAAGAGCGAAACATACATTATAATGACTAAACAATGTTTTATAACTAACAACACAGAGATTGATGGTTGCATGTTACTTGATGGGATTTGGTTTTTCCAAACAATTTTTTTTTTTTCACATTGGTCCTTCTCGTCCACCACACGGTATATCGTGAGAAGCGAAACATTACATTTAGACTAAACAAGTTGGTTTATACTAACAAACACACTGAGATTGATGCCGTGGCATGTTACTCGATGGGATTTGGATTTACCAACAAATTTACATTGGTCTTCTGTCACCCACGGGTTATCTCCGGAGATGCAGAGAAGACGAAACAAACATTTAGACTAAAAACATGTTTAATATTCTAGACACCACATGAGATTGATTGGTGCATTGTTTACTCCAAATGGGATTTTGGTTTACCCAAGACTAAATTTTACAGTTTAGGTCTTCTGTCGAACCCGAAACGGTATCTCGAAGAGCGAAACCATACATGTTAGGAACTAAACAATGATTGTATACTAACAACACATTGAGATTTGGACTGGTAGCATGTTACTCGATGGGATTATTGGGTTTACCAACAATTTTACAGTTGGATCTTCTTTCAGGTCACCTACGGTAATCTTCTCGACGAGCGGAAACATACATTTTAGGGACTAAACACATTGTTTTATACTAACAAAACAACCACTGAGGATTGATGGGTGCATGTTACTCGATGGGATTTGGTTTACCAACAATTTTTACATTGGTCTTTTCTGTCACCACGGTATCTCGGAGAAGGCGAACATACATTTAGACTAAACAATGTTTATATACTAACAAACACTGAAGATTGATTGGTGCATGTTTACTCGAATGGGATTTGGTTTACCTACAATTTTACATTGGTCTTCTGTCACCACCGGTATCTCGAGAGCGAACATACATTTAGACTAAACAATGTTTATACTAACAACACTGAGATTGATGGTGCATGTTACTAACTCGATGGGATTTGGTTTTACCAATCAATTTTACATTGGTCTTCTGGTCACCACGGTTATCTCGAGAGCGAACATACATTTAGACTAAACAATGTTTAATACTAACAACACTGAGATTGATTGGTGCATGTTACTCGATGGGATTTGGTTTACCAACAATTTTTACATTTGGTCTTCTGTCACCACGGTATCTCGAGAGCGAACATACATTTAGACTAAAACAATGTTTATACTAACAACACTGAGATTGATGGTGCATGTTACTCGATGGGATTTGGTTTTTACCAACAATTTTACATTGGTCTTCTGTCACCACGGTATCTCGAGAGCGAACATACATTTAGACTAAACAATGTTTATACTAACAACACTGAGATTGATGGTGCATGTTACTCAATGGGATTTGGTTACCAACAATTTTTACATTGGTTTCTGTCACCACGGTATCCTCGAGAGCGAACATACATTTAGACTAAACAATGTATTTATACTAACAACACTGAGATGGTGCATGTTACTCGATGGGATTTGGTTTACCAACAATTTTACATTGGTCTTCTGTCACCACGGTATCTCGAGAGCGAACATACATTTAGACTAAACAATGTTTATACTAACAACACTGAGATTGATGGTGCATGTTACTCAATGGGATTTGGTTTACCAACAATTTTACATTGGTCTTCTGTCACCACGGTATCTCGAGAGCGAACATACATTTAGACTAAACAATGTTTATACTAACAACACTGAGATTGATGGTGCATGTTACTCGATGGGATTTGGTTTACCAACAATTTTTACATTGGTCTTCTGTCACCACGGTATCTCGAGAGCGAACATACATTTAGACTAAACCAATGTTTATACTAACAACACTGAGATTGATGGTGCATGTTACTCGATGGGATTTGGTTACCAACAATTTTACATTGGTCTTCTGTCACCACGGTATCTCGAGAGCGAACATACATTTAGACTAAACAATGTTTATACTAACAACACTGAGATTGATGGTGCATGTTACTCGATTGGGATTTGGGTTTACCAACAATTTTACATTGGTCTTCTGTCACCACGGTATCTCGAGAGCGAACATTACATTTAGACTAAACAATGTTTATACTACACAACACTGAGATTGATGTGCATGTTTACAGCGATGTGTGATTTGGGATTTGGTTTACCAACAATTTTACATTGGTCTATGGTCACCATCGTTATCTATCGAGCGAACATACATTTACTAACAATTGTTTATACTAACAACACTGAGATTGATGGTGCATGTAACTCGATGGGCTTGGTTTACCAACAATTTTCATTGGTCTTCTGTCACCACGGTATCTCGAGAGCGAACATACAATTAGACTAAACAATGTTTATAAACTAACAACACTGAGATTGATGGTGCATGTTACTCGATGGGATTTGGTTTACCAACAATTTTACATTGGTCTTCTGTCACCACGGTATCTCGAGAGCGAACATACATTTAGACTAAACAATGTTTATACTAACAACACTGAGATTGATGGTGCATGTTACTCGATGGGATTTGGTTTACCAACATTTTACATTGGTCTTCTGGTCACCACGGTTTCACCACGGATCCGAGAGCGAACATACATTTAGACTAAACAATGTTTATACTAACAACACTGAGATTGATGGTGCAAGTTACTCGATGGGATTTGGTTTACCAACAATTTTACATTGGTCTTCTGTCACCACGGTATCTCGAGAGCGAACATACATTTAGACTAAACAATGTATATACTAACAACACTGAGATTGATGGTGCATGTTTACTCGATGGGATTTGGTTTACCAACAATTTTACATTGGTCTTCTGTCACCACGGTATCTCGAGAGCGAACATACATTTAGACTAAACAAGTTTATACTAAAACACTGAGATTGATGGTGCATGTTACTCAATGGGATTTGGTTACCACACAATTTTACATTGGTCTTCTGTCACCACGGTATCTCGAAGAGCGAACATACATTTAACTAAACAATGTTTATACTAACAACACTGAGATTGATGTGCATGTTACTCGATGGGATTTGGTCTTTACCAACAATTTTACATTGGTCTTCTGTCACCACGGTAATGCTCGAGAGCGAACATACATTTTTAGGACTAAACAATGTTTATACTACAACACACTGAGATTTGATGGTGCATGTTACTCAATGGGATTTGGTTTAACCAACAATTTTACATTGGTCTTCTGTCACCACGGTATCTCGAGAGCGAACATACATTTAGACTAAACAATGTTATACTAACAACACTGAGATTGATGGTGCATGTATTACTCGATGGGATTTGGTTACCAACAATTTTACAATTGGTCTTCTGTCACCACGGTATCTCGAGAGCGAACATACATTTAGACTAAACAATGTTTATACTAACAACACTGAGATTGATGGTGCATGTTACTCGATGGGATTTGGTTTACCAACAATTTTACATTGGTCTTCTGGTCACCACGGTATCTCGAGAGCGAACATACATTTAGACTAAACAATGTTTATACTAACAACACTGAGATTGATGGTGCATGTTACTCGATGGGATTTGGTTTAACAACAATTTTACATTGGTCTTCTGTCACCACGAGTATCTCGAGAGCGAACATACATTTAGACTAAACAATGTTTATACTAACAACACTGAGATTGATGGTGCATGTTACTCGATGGGATTTGGTTTACCAACATAGCAATTTTACATTGGTCTTCTGTCACCACGGTATCTCGAGAGCGAACATACATTTAGACTAAACAATGTTTATACTAACAACACTGAGATTGATGGTGCATGTTACTCAATGGGATTTGGTTTACCAACAATTTTACATTGGTCTTCTGTCACCACGGTATCTCGAGAGCGAACATACATTTTAGACTAAACAATGTTTATACTAACAACACTGAGATTGATGGTGCATGTTACTCGATGGGATTTGGTTTACCAACAATTTTACATTGTGTCTTCTGTCACCACGGTATCTCGAGAGCGAAACATACATTTAGACTAAACAATGTTTATACTAACAACACTGAGGATTGATGGTGCATGTTACTCAATGGGGATTTGGTTTTACCAACAATTTTACATTGGTCTTCTGTCCACCACGGTATCTCGAGAGCGAACATACATTTAGACTAAACAATGTTTTTTGGTGTTTTACCATTTTACATTGGTCTTCTGTCACCACGGTATCTCGAGAGCGAACATACATTTAGACTAAACAATGTTTATACTAACAACACTGAGATTGATGGTGCATGTTACTCAATGGGATTTGGTTTACCAACAATTTTACATTGGTCTTCTGTCACCACGGTATCTCGAGAGCGAACATACATTTAGACTAAACAATGTTTATACTAACAACACTGAGATTGATGGTGCATGTTACTCGATGGGATTTGGTTTACCAACAATTTTACATTGGTCTTCTGTCACCACGGTATCTCGAGAGCGAACATACATTTAGACTAAACAATGTTTAATACTAAACAACACTGAGATTGATGGTGCATGTTACTCGATGGGATTTGGTTTACCAACAATTTTACATTGGTCTTCTGTCACCACGGTATCTCGAGAGCGAACATACATTTAGACTAAACAATGTTTATACTAACAACACTGAGATTGATGGTGCATGTTACTTCGATGGGATTTGGTTTACCAACAATTTTACATTGGTCTTCTGTCACACACGGTATCTCGAGAGCGAACATACATTTAGACTAAACAATGTTTATACTAAACAACACTGAGATTGATGGTGCAAGTTACTCGATGGGATTTGGTTTACCAACAATTTTACATTGGTCTTCTGTCACCACGGTATCTCGAGAGGCGAACATACATTTAGACTAAACAATGTATATACTAACAACACTGAGGATTGATGGTGCATGTTACTCGAATGGGATTTGGTTTACCAACAATTTTACATTGGTCTTCTGTCACCACCACGGTATCTCGAGAGCGAACATACATTTAGACTAAACAATGTTTATACTAACAACACTGAGATTGATGGTGCATGTTACTCAATGGGATTTGGTTTAACCAACAATTTTACATTGGTCTTCTGTCACCACGGTATCTCGAGAGCGAACATACATTTAGACTAAACAATGTTTATACTAACAAACACTGAGATTGACGGTGCATGTTACTCGATGGGATTTGGTTTACCAACAATTTTACATTGGTCTTCTGTCACCAACGGTATCTCGAGAGCGAACATACATTTAGGACTAAACAATGTTTTATACTAACAACACTGAGATTGATGGTGCATGTTACTCAATGGGATTTGGTTTACCAACAATTTTACATTGGTCTTCTGTCACCACGGTATCTCGAGTAGCGAACATACATTTAGACTAAACAATGTTTATACTAACAAACACTGAGATTGATGGTGCATGTTACTCGATGGGATTTGGTTTACCAACAATTTTACATTGGTCTTCTGTCACCACGGTATCTCGAGAGCGAACATACATTTAGACTAAACAATGTTTTATACTAACAACACTGAGATTGATGGTGCATGTTACTCAATGGGATTTGGTTTACCAACAATTTTACATTGGTCTTCTGTCACCACGGTATCTCGAGAGCGAACATACATTTAGACTAAACAATGTTTATACTAACAACACTGAGATTGATGGTGCATGTTACTCGATGGGATTTGGTTTACCAACAATTTTACATTGTTCTTCTGTCACCACGGTATCTCGAGAGCGAACATACATTTAGACTAAACAATGTTTTATACTAACAACACTGAGATTGATGGTGCATGTTACTCAATGGGATTTGGTTTACCAACAATTTTACATTGGTCTTCTGTCACCACGGTATCTCGAGAGCGAACATACATTTAGACTAAACAGTAGATATGAATGTGGGGTTCCTGGCTCACTTTTGGGACAGTCAGAAAATCAATGTAATATACTGTCCATTGAACAATAAAAAAATCTAAGAAATCTAACAGGAAACCACGAATGTAAAATACTGTCCATTGAACCATAAACAAATCTAAGAAATCTAACAGGAAACCACGAATGGAAAATAACCGAATCTTTAGCTGTTTTACTGTTCATTGTAGGCTTCTAATTTCTTAAGCTGTTTTAATGAAAAAATCCAGAAATCTTAATAAAACATCTATAAACGGAAATAATGAAATTTGCTAACAATCACTCGAGAAGTCGGGGAGGAATGTGAGTAAAACCGCATTCTTTTCAAGAGGTTCTGCGTTTAATTTCTCCAAATGTACTATAAAATCATCGAGGATTTCTGGTTCAAAATCATAAACAAATTCAACATCCAGATAATGAAAAAATACAGGTAATATCTTCTCATAATAAACGTGTGTATTTAAAACCTACAAACCTAATGTATTCTTTGAAAAGGAAAATAATTTTGTCAATGGTTCCAAGAGATAAGTAAAAATTTTTATTCTGTTTTCTAAAATTCTGTAACAAATTTTGTTTGCTTCTTGTCTCCGTATTGTAATTTCATAAGCAGATTATTCAAATATGTTAATTTATTTCGAAATTTCTTAGGCTTAGGTCTTTCGTACAAAATTAAATTACAATCTCTACTACAAACTTAATCTTTTATCAATAAATTTCTCCTCTATTATAACACTTGTAACAGTTGGCATTATACTCTTCCATTTTTAGAAAAAAGAATAAATGGAAGCTATGGAACTAAGTCTGCCGAGATATAAATTTTTCAGCGCAAATGTTTATGTTTATATTTTCAACTACCGAGATAAAAAGAAATAATTTCATTCTATTGTACAACTATTTAGGATATTTTGTTTATGATTACAAAGATTATTCCGGAAGAAATCGAGAATTTTTCATCAGCGAAAGAGTATATTTTTTGAAGTTTTAGAAGGAATGAAAGAGAACAATATGAACATCATTAACTACTGAATTTCTCTAATATCGTTCTTAATCACATCATAGGCTAAAAATTTCTCAGAAACAACAACAACATAACAAATCGCGTTTGTAACAGCATTTTGGAAAATCCATATTGATAATTTATATCGTTCTTTGAACTAGAAATATTTGTCAAACTCTTTGTTGTATCAATGACATAAATGGGTCTATTTGCTATAAATTCTTTGGGGTTGTAATACATTTCCATATTTTTGTAGTAAACTTTCTTAAAATCTTGATACATCTGATACATGATTCTGAAAAAGACCACCGGAAATGTTTAAATTTTGTAATTCATCTGGTTAATAAGAACCATTCAATTTTACTCTGATATTTTTCACATTCAAACTATCGAACTTTGAAGGATTTTTCTCTTGATTATTCTGTCTATCTGTTTGAAAACCTATGATAACGAACTTGGGATTGAAGATATTTCTATAAATATTTGTGATATCGAACGAATAAGTTGTTCCGGAAATACCTTTTTGCTCAATACATTGCCAATCTAGAAAATTAAACGTGAATGTTTTGAGATTTTATAATAATTTCATCAATCAACTGAATTTTACTCGTGGTTTTGTAATCAATCATCGGAACTCTAATGAAAAACTCGTTAATTGTAATTTTGCCATCAACAGGCATAACATTTCCAGTTGCAGTCTTCAGAATCACATCATCGTCTTCAGCTCTTATGAAACTAATGTAAAATCCACCTTTATAGATCGGAATAGTAACATTTTCAAAGAAATCCTAAGCCGAAAATGTGCTAAATCACCGACCGCTTCAAATTGTCCAAATTTAAAAGTTGATTCAAAAACTGTTTGAAAATACATCACTTTTGGAAATAACAAATAGGTTCCTTTAATAGTGCTTAATTGACCACAGTTTTCGACTTCTTCTATCAATTTATTGTGTTTTCTTACTTCAATCTTAGAAAAATAAAAACGGTATAAAATTATCGATTAATCTAACATTATCAGTTCCAAGATATGCTTGACCATCTTGTTTTGTTATAAGTTCCAGAAATATAAAAACTGGAAGTTAGACGAGCAAAAGTTATCTCCAAAATCAATATTTAAACTCAGTTCTTTTATTCGGTTCATTCAAATGTTGTTTACTAATTGGATAGAAATTTTTTAAAACTCCGCCCTTTCAATATCACTAGCATACTTTCTGTAGTCCACCATTTAATAAGAGAAAATTTAGAAATTTTTAAACATCATGTATAAGTCGATAAGAAAAGATTTTAGTCATTTTTTAATGATCTACTTCGTCATATTCAGGATTCTGTTCCTTAAATTTTGCGATCTCGGTCACATATTTCAATAAAATCTGCACAGGGATAGTAACCGCTATCTATAATATTGTTCCAATCAACTGTATCTTTATTTTCATCCAAAAACTTTATACTCAAGTGTTGATAGAGGCAAAGAACAGACATATGATCTTTTAATTGATAATGTATATTTTCTTGAATGAACTCTGGGGACAGATTTTGATATTTTGCAATGTTATACCAATTCAATTTTGTTTACGTATAATCTCATCATATCTTCGGATAATTCATATTTTTGAGAAATATCATCCCAATGTTCTTTTTTCAAATCTCTTTCGTGTTGCATTATAAAAAAGATCGAAAGCACTGTAATGTCCCGCCATCTCTATTTATTAAGAAAAAATTTCAAGTTTTTATAAATTGGCTCTTTTTTAGCGTTACATTCAGCACATTTTCCAGAAATTCTCTTAACTCCATTGATGTTTGCATAGTATTTTTATATCGTTTGTGGCAGTTTTCTCTTTACATCTCACACAATATATGAGCGCCATTTATTTAGGGAAAATTTATCGTGCATAAAAACCCTACGCGAATACCTATTTCAGTAAGATCTTCCTCCATATTATTAAGTTTTTTTTCTAATTTTTGAAATTTGACAGCATAAGAATCATTGTATTCAACAAATTTATGACCAATATTCTCAAAAGTTTTCGTAGCATCTAAACTAAACTTATCAAAAGACTCTTTAAAATTAGTAAGTTTTTCATTAATTTCACCAACATCGTCTACTGATCTTCTATTTCTGGCTTCTAACTTATCATAGACTTCTGTCGTAAAATCTTTAACATGCTGTTTTATGATTCTCATAATTTTGTTTTAGTTCATTAAACATTTAATAGGATCTTCTAATTGAATCATTACAACAACATCAAATGGATTAATTCCTTTACTAACACCGCTAATTCTTTTTCCTTTAAAATCTAAGGCATTTTTAACATTCGGATCATGTAAATCAACAATATCGATGTTTTCTGATAATTTTAGAGGTTTTTAAAATTTGTTCTTTAACAACAACATCATGTTTGTCAATACCAGGTCGAACACCGACAATTCATTTCTTATTAGCCAAACTAACATAATTCTTTTCAACTTTGATCGCTTCAGTAATTTTATCAGCTTTTTCGATATGAGACATTAAATTTGGTAAATAATTTTTTTACACCATCATCAACTTCTTTTTCCAATGTTTTTATTTTATCAGCAACTTCATTTGAACTCATGAAATTTGCAAGTTTGTTATCATATTCTGCTTTAAAATCTTTCAATCTCGACAGCAAAACATATCTGAATCTGGAAGGTTTTGTAATAAATTTTCTAACTTGTTATCAAACTCATTTCTCAAACTATCAAAATTCAAACTATTATCTACATTTTGAATAATTTGTGTTCCAAATACGTCAAAAATATTTTGTGGAATCCATATTTATTAAGCAATAATTTGTTAACAACTTCTTTAAAAATCTTTACCAGTACTCAGTTCATTCAAAACAAAAACACATAAATGACCACAAATTGGGGGATCTTTATAGTCTTGAATCTGAGAATCATTGTAGTAGACGCTTGATTTTTTCAAATATTTAATCAATTCTATAGGTGGTTTGTCCTCAATTCTTCCATAGGAATCAAAATAACATGCATTCTTATCATTTTTATAATAACAAATCCCAATGCGTTCCACTTCCCCAATAATCGAGTCTAAATTCCACAATTCCACACTCAAATTTCTTAACTTTTTCAGGTAATGTATCTCTCATGAAGATTCCTCTAAAATGTTTAATATTTTTGCAGATTTCTTCCAATTCTCCGAATGTTAAAGGTTCAAATTTTTTTTTCCGATGTTTGATTTCACGTAATTCAAAGTTTTTTCATCTAATCCAGATCCTGTAAACATCTTCCAACTCTTTATCTAACCAATTTAAAAGGTTTCGAACAATAGGAATCACATCTTTTTTAACGAATTGGAGCAGCTTTACGAACATAAGGAACAACATTTTTAACAACTGGAATATTTTCTCCAAAATCTAATAAATCTTTCAAAAGTCCACCATTTTTAAGTTCTTTCAACTGATTATAAGAAAATTCTATTCTGGTTCCTTTATTGTTTTTCTTATGTTTTTCGAGTTTATTGTATTGTCTATTTGTTAAAAATATCTTATCTTCGCCATTTTTTAGTTGATCTATTTTAAATTGAATACTAACGGGTATTTTTTTCTTAAAAGCGGATTTTATTTTTTCTTTCTGATTTTTGCTGAAATTTACGTTTCACCTCCATTTATATAGTTAAAATTTCAAGTTCTCTTCAATTCCCATTCCTAGTTTTCTCTTCAAAAAACATTGCTCCAGCTGTTGGAAGCGCAACAAATCTTTCACCTAAACTAGCATCTTTTGATAAAAAATCTATCCATTGCTTTATCTTGCAAAACTTTATCTGCTATATGTCTGGAATTTGTGTCTCTATGTTTTGCATAAAAAAATATCGTGTTCCATAGCAGCTTGATCTAATTTATTTATACCAGGATCTCCTCTTTTTAGGTCTTTTTTTCGAGTTTTGTGCCAGGCCCCAGATACTGATAAGTTGGTACGTGTAATTCAAAAGGTAAATTGTTGATAAAATCATTCAAAAGTCCACTACCCTCAATCATAGATGAAACTTATTGCCGGCAAAACTCGTTTTAAATATTTAATTCCATCAGGTTTTTCAATCATTTCGTCAAGTTTGTTCGAAATAAAATCTTTAATCGCTTTCTTTTCGTTTCAAAAAATTGTTGTTTCCAGCCTTCTCTTGAGCATAAATATAATTTATAATTCCATCGAGTTTTGTCAAATCGTCGATATATCTGTACTCAATCTTATTATCACTGTATTTTCTCACACCTGATCCTTCGATTCTTTTTTCCCAAATTGGTTTAATCAAAATTGAGATATTTTTTTACCTTTACTTGACTTTGGTTTCTTAGTAGATGGATCATTATTTTTGTAAATTGAATCAGATTTCCATAAAATTTCTGTATACTTTTTCAAGTTTCTTCAGAATATAAACCGTCTTTTGGAACATCAGTGCCTGTTAATAATCTCCATAAACCTTGAGTTCCTTCATATGTTTTTATCTTCAATAATTATATCATTATGTTCAAAAATTCACGGGCAAATTTTCCAATCATAAAACTTTTCTTTTTTCTGTCCCAATACAAACCAAATTTATCATCCTTTGCTCTAGGAAGAAATTTTTTACCAATTTCACCAATTATTATATCCGTTGTTCCAGGACTTATTGGTTCAACTATGGTAGAGTCTTTCAATGATTCGAGGTCTAAATGGTGTTGAAGATGGTAATTTTGGCAATTCAAAACTCAGATTCTGGTATCGAAATATCAGCAAATTGTCGTACAACTGGAACCAAATTCATCTAATTTAGATTATCGCTTAAAACATTTTCAATTTTGCCCTCAACATTTTTTATTGCAGATGTTACAGGTTGATTAATTTTTTGAATAAATTCTTGTTCTTTTTCATCAATTCGAATCTGTTCTTTAAATTCTTTGATTAATTTCTTTTCTATTTGATCAAGTTTTTTTGCTTCTTCTGAAGTTACGTTCGCCATTTATTTAGGAAAATTTTGAAACGTGGAAACGTGGGAAACGTGAACGTGGACACGTAAAACGTGAACGTGGAACGTTAAAAAACGTGAACGTGGAACGTAAAAACGTGAACGTGTGGAACGTAAAAACGTGAACGTGGAACGTAAAAACGTGAACGTGGAACGTGAAACGTAAACACGAACGTGAAACGTAAACACGAACGTTAAAACATGAACGTGAAACGTAAACACGAATGTGAAACATGAACGTGAACAGATTTACCGTTTTTCTGTTATTTTCATAATGTAAATAAAAAGTAAAGATAATATAAAAAATAATTGTAACAAATATTTTATCAAGTAGATTTGTGAGACCACTGAGCAGCATTTATATTAGAAAATTTTATTCAAATATTTACCACTTTTAGGCTTCAAAGTTAGATTAATACGTTAAAAATCCGTAGTCTTCCTTCCAAATTTTATCACATAACTCAATAAAGTGGTTTAAAAACTCATATCAGATCCCACATTAATTGTTGTAAATCTTTCTCGAATAGTGATCGTCTTGCTTAAAAAACACACAACATATTCAAATTATTTCTAATAACTTGTTTATCAACCTTTGAAAAGCATTGGGAAAGATAGATACAAGATATGTTTTTGTGACGGGACATTACGAAATATTCCTTAATAACGTCCTGATTTTCTAAAAATACAGTCATCAAAAACGATTAAACGAATTGGGTTTACATTCGCTTAACGGAACTATGTCCTCAGAAGCATTATAAAAAATGTGATATTTTTTTGTTTAAGTTTTTCTCAATATTTTCAAATCTTTGTTGTAATTTTTTGTATACGTCTTGTTCTAAAGATTTACTAAAGACGTACAAATTGGAATAAGGAATCAACCTATTGTAGATAAAATTCAATAATAAAGTTGGTTTTTCCACATCCACTTGAACCAACAATTAACAATCTGCTTGGTTGATCTTTCTTATTTTCTTTCTTCAAACGTTTGAAGTTTTATCTGATCTTTTTGCTTTAAAAATTTCTCCATTTAAATAGAAGATTTTTATCTTGAAGCAACGCTTGCGAAAATGAAGCTGTTCAAGTTGACTTCAGGAAAGCTCTAAATTAGTTTTAAACTTGGAACATCCTATACACTTAGAGGAAGAATCAAATTATTTTATCGGTTTAAGCGGTTTTTATTCTGACAATTTTGTAATAAATATTAGTGAAAGTTCTCCCTTATTGCATAGGATTTAGTGAGAAGAACATAAAAAAATATTATGGTTTAAAACAAAGGATATTATACTTCGATCAAATAAAACATTCCCTTAAAAATTATCTGAAAAACATTCAAACAATCAGATAAATCTTTAAACTTTGACGAAAAACAAGTTTGAAATGCAAAAAAATTATCTCTCTAATAAAATTCAAATAAAATCACCAGTAAGAATAATGTTTTTCAGCAATTATTGTAGATTTGTTAGGGTTTGTTCAAGAAACTATTGAGCCAAATCAGGTATTATTTAAGGAGGAAATAAAAACGCCAAAATTTAGACCTTTCGATGTAATTGAAGTGCACTGCAATCTCGTTGAACCTAGTTTTGAAAATCATACCGAACATTTACACAAAGAATCTGAAATTTTGTACACTTTTTTCCCAAATGTTGCTTATGGATCAAAAATCAGTGAAAAACCAAATGAAATCGATTATATTCCAATTAGAAAAAATATTAAAAGAATTCAAAAAATCGTTCTGACTATTTCAAGACTCTGAAGGAAATTTAATAAATAATGAGAGTAAAACAACAATATATTTAAGATTTGTCGAAAGAATGATGAATCAAGGGGGGAACGAATCGTTTTTTGGTATATTTTTGGTAAAAATAGGTATATTTCCTAAATATACCTGATTTGGCTCAATAGTTTCTTGAACAAACCCTAATAAATCTACAATAATTGCTGAAAACATTATTCTTACTGGTGATTTTATTTGAATTTTATTAGAGAGATAATTTTTTTGCATTTCAAACTTGTTTTTCGTCAAAGTTTAAAGATTTATCTGATTGTTTGAATGTTTTCAGATAATTTTTAAGGGAATTTTTTATTTGATCGAAGGTTATAATATCCTTTGTTTTAAACCATAATATTTTGTTATGTTCTTCTCACTAAATCCTATACAATAAGGAGAACCTTTCACTAATATTTATTACAAAATTGTCAGAATAAAAAACCGCTTAAACCGATAAAATAATTTGATTCTTCCTCTAAGTGTATAGGATGTTCCAAGTTTAAAAACTAATTTAGAGCTTTCTGAAGTCAACTTGAAACAGCTTCATTTTAGCTATTTAAATGGAGAGAAATTTTTAAAGCAAAAAAGATCAGATAAAACTTCAAACGTTTGAAGAAAATAAGAAAGATCAACCAATCAGATTGTTAATTGTTGGTTCAAGTGGATGTGGAAAAACAACTTTTATTATTGAATTTTATCTACAATAGGTTGATTCCTTATTCCAATTTGTATGTTTTTAGTAAATCTTTAGAACAAGACGCCTATAAAAAATTACAAGAAAGATTTGAAAATATTGAGAAAAACTTAAACAAAAAAATATCACATTTTTATAATGCTTCCGAGGACATAGTTCACTTAAGCGAATGTAAACCAAATTCTTTAATCGTTTTCGATGATTGTATTTTTAGAAAATCAAGACGTTATTAAAGAATATTTCGTAATGTCTCGTCACAAAAACATATCTTGTATCTATCTTTCCCAATGCTTTTCAAAGGTTGATAAACAAGTTATAAGAAATAACCTGAATATGTTGTGTATTTTTAAGCAAGATGATCACTATTCGAGAAAGATTTATAAACAATTATGTGGGATCTGATATGAGTTTTAACCACTTTATTGAGTTATGTGATAAAAATTTGGAAGGAAGACTACGGATTTTTAACTATTAATCTAACTTTGAAGCCTCTAAATGGTAAATATCTGAATAAATTTTTCTAATATAAATGCTGCTCAGTGGTTCTGACAAATCTACTTGATAAAATATTTGTTACAATTATTTTTATATTATCTTTACTTTTTATTTACATTATGAAAATAACAGAAAAAACGGTAAATCTGTTCACGTTCATGTTTCACATTCGTGTTTACGTTTCACGTTCATGTTTTACGTTCGTGTTTACGTTTTCACGTTCGTGTTTCACGTTCATGTTTTACGTTCGTTGTTTTACGTTTCACGTTCCACGTTCACGTTTTTACGTTCCACGTTCACGTTTTTTACGTTCCACGTTCACGTTTTTACGTTCCACGTTCACGTATTTACGTTCCACGTTCACGTTTTACGTTCCACGTTCACGTTTCCACGTTCCACGTTTCAAAATTTTCCTAAATAAATGGCGAACGTAACTTCAGAAGAAGCAAAAAAACTTGATCAAATAGAAAAGAAATTAATCAAAGAATTTAAAGAACAGATTCGAATTGATGAAAAAGAAACAAGAATTTATTCAAAAAATTAATCAACCTGTAACATCTGCAATAAAAAATGTTGAGGGCAAAATTTGAAAATGTTTTAAGCGATAATCTAAATTAGATGAATTTGGTTCCAGTTGTACGACAATTTGCTGATATTTCGATACCAGAAATCTGAGTTTGAATTGCCAAAATTACCATCTTCAACACCATTTAGACCTCGAATCAATTGAAGACTCTACCATAGTTGAACCAATAAGTCCTGGAACAACGGATATAATAATTGGTGAAATTGGTAAAAAATTTCTTCCTAGAGCAAAGGATGATAAATTTGGTTTGTATTGGGACAGAAAAAAGAAAAGTTTTATGATTGGAAATTTGCCCGTGAATTTTGAACATAATGATATAATCTATTGAAGATAAAACATATGGAAGGAAACTCAAGGTTTATGGAGATTATTAACAGGCACTGATGTTCCAAAAGACGGTTTATATTCTGAAGAAGACTTGAAAAAAGTATACAGAAATTTTATGGAAATCTGATTCAATTTACAAAAATAATGATCCATCTACTAAGAAACCAAAGTCAAGTAAAGGTTAAAAAAATATCTCAAATTTGATTAAACCAATTTGGGAAAAAAGAATCGAAGGATCAGGTGTGAGAAAATTACAGTGATAATAAGATTGAGTACAGATATATCGACGATTTGACAAAACTCGATGGAATTATAAATTATATTTATGCTCAAGAGAAGGCTGGAAACAACAATTTTTTGAACGAAAAGAAAGCGATTAAAGATTTTATTTCGAACAAACTTGACGAAATGATTGAAAAAACCTGATGGAATTAAATATTTAAAACGAGTTTTGCCGGCAATAAGTTCATCTATGATTGAGGGTAGTGGACTTTTGAATGATTTTATCAACAATTTACCTTTTGAATTACACGTACCAACTTATCAGTATCTGGGGGCCTGGCACAAAACTCGAAAAAAGACTAAAAAGAGGAGATCCTGGTATAAATAAATTAGATCAAGCTGCTATGGAACACGATATTTTTTATGCAAAACATAGAGACACAAATTCCAGACATATAGCAGATAAAGTTTTGCAAGATAAAGGCAAATGGATAGATTTTTATCAAAAGATGCTAGTTTTAGGTGAAAGATTTGTTGCGCTTCCAACAGCTGGAGCAATGTTTTTGAAGAGAAAACTAGGAATGGGAATTGAAGAGAACTTGAAATTTTAACTATATAAATGGAGGTGAACGTAAATTTCAGCAAAAATCAGAAAGAAAAAATAAAATCCGCTTTTAAGAAAAAAATACCCGTTAGTATTCAATTTAAAATAGATCAACTAAAAAATGGCGAAGATAAGATATTTTTAACAAATAGACAATACAATAAACTCGAAAAACATAAGAAAAACAATAAAGGAACCAGAATAGAATTTTCTTATAATCAGTTGAAAGAACTTAAAAATGGTGGACTTTTGAAAGATTTATTAGATTTTGGAGAAAATATTCCAGTTGTTAAAAATGTTGTTCCTTATGTTCGTAAAGCTGCTCCAATCGTTAAAAAAGATGTGATTCCTATTGTTCGAAACCTTTTAAATTGGTTAGATAAAGAGTTGGAAGATGTTACAGGATCTGGATTAGATGAAAAAACTTTGAATTACGTGAAATCAAACATCGGAAAAAAAATTTGAACCTTTAACATTCGGAGAATTGGAAGAAATCTGCAAAAATATTAAACATTTTAGAGGAATCTTCATGAGAGATTACATTACCTGAAAAAGTTAAGAAATTTGAGTGTGGAATTGTGAATTTAGACTCGATTATGGGAAGTGGAACGCATTGGATTTGTTATTATAAAAATGATAAGAATGCATGTTATTTTTGATTCCTATGGAAGAATTGAGGACAAACCACCTATAGAATTGATTAAATATTTGAAAAAATCAAGCGTCTACTACAATGATTCTCAGATTCAAGACTATAAAGATCCCCCAATTTGTAGGTCATTTATGTGTTTTTGTTTTGAATGAACTGAGTACTGGTAAAGATTTTAAAGAAGTTGTTAACAAATTATTGCTTAATAAATATGGATTCACAAAATATTTTTTTGACGTATTTGGAAACACAAATTATTCAAAATGTAGATAATAGTTTGAAATTTTGATAGTTTGAGAAATGAGTTTGATAACAAGTTAGAAAATTTATTACAAAACCTTCCAGATTCAGATATGTTTGCTGTCGAGATTGAAGATTTTAAAGCAGAATATGATAACAAAACTTGCAAATTTCATGAGTTCAAATGAAGTTGCTGATAAAATAAAAACATTGGAAAAAGAAGTTGATGATGGTGTAAAAAAATTATTTACCAATTTAATGTCTCATATCGGAAAAAGCTGATAAAATTACTGAAGCGATCAAAGTTGAAAAGAATTATGTTAGTTTGGCTAATAAGAAAAGAATTGTCGGTGTTCGACCTGGTATTGACAAACATGATGTTGTTGTTAAAGAACAAATTTTAAAACCTCTAAAATTATCAGAAAACATCGATATTGTTGATTTACATTGATCCGAATGTTTAAAAATGCCTTAGATTTTAAAGGAAAAAGAATTAGCGGTGTTAGTAAAGGAATTAATCCATTTGATGTTGTTGTAATGATTCAATTAGAAGGATCCTATTAAAATGTTTAATGAACTAAAACAAAATTATGAGAATCATAAACAGCATGTTAAAGATTTTACGACAGAAGTCTATGATAAGTTAGAAGCCAGAAATAGAAGATCAGTAGACGATGTTGGTGAAATTAATGAAAAACTTACTAATTTTTAAAGAGTCTTTTGATAAGTTTAGTTTAGATGCTACGAAAACTTTTGAGAATATTGGTCATAAATTTGTTGAATACAATGATTCTTATGCTGTCAAATTTCAAAAATTAGAAAAAAAACTTAATAATATGGAGGAAGATCTTACTGAAATAGGTATTCGCGTAGGGTTTTATGCACGATAAATTTTTCCCTAAATAAATGGCGCTCATATATTGTGTGAGATGTAAAGAGAAAACTGCCACAAACGATATAAAATACTATGCAAACATCAATGGAGTTAAGAGAATTTCTGGAAAAATGTGCTGAATGTAACGCTAAAAAGAGCCAATTTATTAAAAACTTGAAATTTTTTCTTAATAAATAGAGATGGCGGGACATTACAGTGCTTTCGATCTTTTTATAATGCAACACGAAAAGAGATTTGGAAAAAAAGAACATTGGGATGATATTTCTCAAAAATATGAATTATCCGAAGATAATGATGAGATTATACGTAAACAAATTGAATTGGTATTAACATTGCAAAATATCAAAATCTGTCCCAGAGTTCATTCAAGAAAATATACATTATCAATTAAAAAGATCATATGTCTGTTCTTTGCCTCTATCAACACTTGAGTATAAAGTTTTTGGATTGAAAATAAAGATACAGTTGATTGGAACAATATTATAGATAGCGGTTACTATCCTGTGCAGATTTTATTGAAATATGTGACCGAGATCGCAAAATTTAAGGAACAGAATCCTGAATATGACGAAGTAGATCATTAAAAAATGACTAAAATCTTTTCTTATCGACTTATACATGATGTTTTAAAATTTCTAAATTTTCTCTTATTAAATGGTGGACTACAGAAAGTATGCTAGTGATATTGAAAGGGCGGAGTTTAAAAATTTCTATCCAATTAGTAAACAACATTTGAATGAACCGAATAAAAGAAACTGAGTTTAATATTGATTTTGGAGATAACTTTTGCCTCGTCTAACTTCCAGTTTTTATATTTCTGGAACTTTAACAAAACAAGATGGTCAAGCATATCTTGGAACTGATAATGTTAGATTAATCGATAATTTTTATACCGTTTTTATTTTCTAAGATTGAAGTAAGAAAACACAATAAATTGATAGAAGAAGTCGAAAACTGTGGTCAATTAAGCACTATTAAAGGAACCATTTGTTATTCCAAAAGTGATGTATTTTCAAACAGTTTTGAATCAACTTTTAAATTTGGACAATTTGAAGCGGTCGGTGATTTAGCACATTTCGGCTTAGGATTCTTTGAAAATGTTACTATTCCGATCTATAAAGGTGGATTTTACATTAGTTTCATAAGAGCTGAAGACGATGATGTGAATCTGAAGACTGCAACTGGAAATGTTATGCCTGTTGATGGCAAAATTACAATTAACGAGTTTTTTCATTAGAGTTCCGATGATTGATTACAAAACCACGAGTAAAATTCAGTTGATTGATGAAATTATAAAATCTCAAAACATCACGTTTAATTTTCTAGATTGGCAATGTATTGAGCAAAAAGGTATTTCCGGAACAACTTATTCGTTCGATATCACAAATATTTATAGGAAAATATCTTCAATCCCAAGTTCGTTATCATAGGTTTTCAAAACAGATAGACAGAATAATCAAGAGAAAAATCCTTCAAAGTTCGATAGTTTGAATCGTGAAAAATATCAGAGTAAAAATTGAATGGTTCTTATTATCCAGATGAATTACAAAATTTAAACATTTCCGGTGGTCTTTTCAGAATCATGTATCAGATGTATCAAAGATTTTAAGAAAGTTTACTACAAAAATATGGAAATGTATTCACAACCCCAAAGAATTTTATAGCAAATAGACCCATTTATGTCATTGATACAACAAAGAGTTTGACAAATATTTCTAGTTCAAAGAACGATATAATTATCAATATGGATTTTCAAAATGCTGTTTACAAACGCGATTTGTTATGTTGTTGTTGTTTCTGAGAAATTTTTAGCCTATGATGTGATTAAGAAAGATATTAGAGAAATTCAGTAGTTAATGATGTTCATATTGTTCTCTTTCATTCCTTCTAAAACTTCAAAAATATACTCTTTCGCTGATGAAAAATCTCGATATTCTTCCGGAATAATCTTTGTAATCATAAACAAAATATCCTAAATAGTTGTACAATAGAAATGAAATTATTTCTTTTTATCTCGGTAGTAGTTGAAATATAAACATAAACATTTGCGCTGAAAAATTTATATCTCGGCAGACTTAGTTCCATAGCTTCCATTTTATTTCTTTTTGTAAAAATGGAAGAGTATAATGCCAACTGTTTACAAGTGTTATAATAGAGGAGAAATTATTGATAAAAGATTAGTTTGTAGAGATTGTAATTTAATTTTGTACGGAAAGACCTAAGCCTAAGAAATTTCGAAATAAATTAACATATTTGAATAATCTGCTTATGAAATTACAATTACGGAGACAAGAAGCAAACAAAATTTGTTACAGAATTTAGAAAACAGAATAAAAATTTTTTACTTATCTCTTGGAACCATTGACCAAAATTATTTTCCTTTTCAAAGAATACATTAGGTTTGTAGGTTTAAATACACACGTTTATTATGAGAAGATTATTACCTGTATTTTTTCATTATCTGGATGTTGAATTTGTTTATGATTTGAACCAGAAATCCTCGATGATTTTATAGTACATTTGGAGAAATTAAACGAAGAACCTCTTGAAAAGAATGCGGTTTTACTCACATTCTCCCCGACTTCTCGAGTGATTGTTAGCAAATTTCATTATTTCCGTTTATAGATTTTTTATTAAGATTTCTGGATTTTTTCATTAAAACAGCTTAAGAAATTAGAAGCCTACAATGAAACAATAAAACAGCTAAAAGATTCGGTTATTTTCCATTCGTGGTTTCCTGTTAGATTTCTTAGATTTGTTTTATGGTTCAATGGACAGTATTTTACATTCGTGGTTTCCTGTTAGATTTCTTAGATTTTTTTTATTGTTCAATGGACAGTATTTTACATTGATTTTCTGGACTGTCCCAAAAGTGAGCCAGGAACCCCACATTCATATCTACTCTAAACAATGTATATACTAACAACACTGAGATTGATGGTGCATGTTACTCGATGGGATTTGGTTTTTACCAACAATTTTACATTGGTCTTCTGTCACCACGGTATCTCGAGAGCGAACATACATTTAGACTAAACAATGTTTATACTAACAAACACTGAGATTGATGGTGCATGTTTACTCAATGGGATTTGGTTTACCAACAATTTTTACATTGGTCTTCTGTCACCACGGTATCTCGAGAGCGAACATACATTTAGACTAAAACAATGTATATACTAACAACACTGAGATTGATGGTGCATGTTACTCGATGGGATTTGGTTTACCAAACAATTTTACATTGGTCTTCTGGGTTACCGTTTTGATAACAGAATAAATGAACTTGGTAAACTAAAAAGTGATATCCTTGTGTCTAATAGTATAACCTTGTATATACCACTTTAATAAACATAGACAGTAACAATACGTATTAGTATAGTACATTACTGGTACTTACAGTACTTATTGGTTTAAAAAAACGATTATATTAATGGTATAATATATAGTATTATATTAACATCCTTACTATCCGAATAAATTTCAAATGAAAGCCATATATTTTGCACGAATCGTCATTAATGCTTAGACACGAAATAGTACTATGGTTTCGCATATCCGTCCATAGACTTTGGCTAAGTAGAACTTGAATTATACCACTCGAAATGTTGTTGGCATCCACACACCGAAATCTGATACGTGGACACTTGGTGTGGTTTACTTCTACCGTGTATTTTTACTCTGTAATTAAGGGACATTGCACTGTTATAGACCTATATTTGGTCTCCATGTATAGGGTTGATAAATAGTTTTTTATCTCCAAGCCTATTATGGACGCGATGGTGATAAGCATAATATGTAATTGAAACATATACGGGATATTTGTGCCCGTATATGTGTAAAATATGTATCTTAGATAATTGTGTAAGGCTACAATTAGTTAATTAAAATTAGAACAAATTACTGTTATTACTAGATTAGTCAAATTAACTGTATTACTCGTATGTATATTAAAGTGTAGTTAGCTACGAAGCAAGTATGATAAGTGCAAGGAATATGTTGTAGTTGGATAACTACGAGTATATTACGCTTTTGTAAACGAAATAAAATTCCAAGAATGTGCCTTTGTCGAGTGTGCTTTGTACAGGGAGAGATCTACAGAGTATCAAAGTGAGTCTCATGAAAGCATGGCTGGACTTCAGTCTACATTCCAGTACTCTCTCCAATCATATAATATATATGTTGTTCAATAACCTGAGAAAATTACATCAAGGAAGAGCGAGTTCTGGGCTATGACAGCCAGCCACGGGCTTGCTTGTTGTGGCTCACTTGTTGTTCACCACAAGACTCTATTTTAATAACATGGAGGTATTAACGGTATAGTAGTATTAACGGGTGTAAGCTGCAGACCTTTATTTGACTTCAAAGAACATGAATCATTATGTGGTAAGAGTGTAATGAGGCAATGTAGTTTTGAGGAAAATTTTAGGAATAACATTTGTGAGGGGATGATGTCTAAAACAGACGAAGTAAGTATCCATTGGACAATTTGTTTCCTAACTTCCTAGTTCTATCTGTATCAATCATTGTTTGAGTATTTTGTCCCTGGAAGAAAAAGATATTCTCTATTCTTATAGAAAATTGTTGTTTCTTTCCCCAAGGTAAACCCTTTCATAATGCCATAGAAAATGATTTATGAGATTATATCATCCAAATGATATTGGGTCACACATCTAGTGGTCCAACCCAGGGCAAAAAATTTACGAGGCTTTTTCTGAACGGTTTAAAATAACTTTATAGTTTTAAGGATAATACCTTAAATTTTTAAATAACATTTCCTAAAAATCATTACTGCCTACGGCTTTTTAATAAATCTGTGATTGTGAAAATAAAAATGTATAGGGTTTGTATTGGTAGTACTTTAAAAACTATTCAAATAACACCTTCCTCTATAAATTACAGCTAGTTGAATCCTCAATACTGGAAAATTATAAAGTTCATAGATGTTTGTCATTATTTTTAGTGCCTAATAGTGCATACATTGAACCACTTTTAAGTTATGATATTGGAAAAGCTATTTGAGTGATCTTCCTGTCTAAATTAAATATAATTTGCTACTTATAAGGTACAAATTGTAAACTATTAACAAAAGCAAACGATATCTCTTTGCATTTTTTACTATATTTACGAGATTGTGTAATAACCTAAACTTCAAATGTAACCATTGAACGTGTAATTTTTACCGCATTATGGCTAGATAGAACACAGCCATTCCTAAATATGTATATCGTTTTATGCCGTACTCAACAATGATAACCACACACAAAGAATCTATAAAACAGAAATTTAAAGTCCAACAAATCAGATCAGCATCTTCAACGTTATTGAGTTTGCTGAATGCATTTATCCTTGTTCCGATCCTGAGGGAATTCAGCGGGGACAGGACGCTACCAATCTGAACTTTTTCAATCTAAGGCTTTGTACTACTGGACTTTGTACTACTGGAGTTTGTACTACTGGGACTTTGTACTACTGGACTTTGTACTACTGGACTTTGTACTAGTGGACTTTGTACTAGTGGACTTTGTACTAGTGGGACTTTGTACTACTGGACTTTGTACTACTGGACTTTGTACTAGTGGACTTTGTACTAGTGGACTTTGTACTAGTGGACTTTGTACTACTGAACTTTGTACTACTGGACTTTGTACTACTGGACTTTGTACTATTGGACCTTTGTACTACTGGACTTTGTACTACTGGACTTTGTACTACTGGAACTTTGTACTAGTGGACCTTGTACTACTGGACTTTTGTACTACTGGACTTTGTACTACTGGACTTTGTACTACTGGACTTTGTACTACTGGACTTTGTACTAGTGGACTTTGTACTACTGGACTTTGTACTACTGGACTTTGTAGTACTGGACTTTGTACTACTGGACATTGTACTACTGGACTTTGTACTACTGGACTTTGTACTACTGGACTTTCACGTTCAACTCTGAGCATTAGAGATGCCTAAATTAGTATTTGTTTTATCGCTTTGAAAATGCATTCTCATCACACTAAAAATACAAACTTGCTGTCACAGTTTTTAAAATGTTTCACTTGCATTAAATTACAATTTTTATAAAACAAAAATTGTCAATGTTTATTTTTATTGCTGAAAAATTAGTTGCAGAAAATTTCAAATAAAAAACAGGAAACAAATGGTTTAATTCCTCTTTCTAAGGTATTTAAAATGGATGCAACGTGCCTTATATTTCAATAACAAGTTTTAAGCTACGAGTAATTTTATCGTTTCTAAAAGCAATTTTTATACTATTTTAAACATTTAATGGAGGTTATGATTTATACTCATAGATTCATTACTTTATTTTTATTCATTAAATTTGTATAAAATGGCAATAGCCGAATTTAATTTATTTCAATAAACATTGAATCGCAAAAAGTACTTGCTCCGCCGGGACTCGAACCCGGATGTCTCACTTGCCGAGTGAATGTGCTACCATTACACCACAGAGCCCTCACTTTTTACGATTCAATTATTTTGTATTTGGCCGTTTCTTTCACACATGTGTTTAAATAACCAAACTAACATATGATCGGAAGACCAAATACCTGTCAAATGACATATTTACATTCATTAAATTTGTATAAATGGCAATAGCCTAATTTAATTTATTTCAATAAACATTGAATCGCAAAAAGTACTTGCTCCGCCGGGACTCGAACCCGGATCTCTCACCTGCCGGGTAAATGTGCTACCATTACACCACAGAGCCCTCACTTTTTACCATTCAATTATTTTGTCTTTGGCCGTTTCTTTCACATATGTGTTTAAACCCTCCAACTGTCTATCATATTTTCCACAGTGTCGCCTTATATTTGGTGGTTTTGCAGGGGCATTTATAAAAAATTCATAAAAAAATTCAATAATTACGGTAAATATGTTGTTAAATATATCATTTTGTTTGGAAAGATATGTAGAACAATTTTAAATACATTTTAAAATAAAAAAATGTTTTTTTTTTATTTTTAAAAAAAGTTCAAAACTTTTTTTGTTTTTTTTTTATTTAATTTTTTTTACTTTCAGTGTATATAACATAATTTTAATTGATATCTTTCTAAAAAAATTATATTGCTATGAAATCTGTAATTTCATTGTGAATACCAAAAAATATATAACTTTATAATGATATACTAAAAAAAGGAATTACTATGCTCTTATTATGCAAGCGGTTACCTAGCAACGACAAAATAAGAAAAACTTCGTCGGGTAAAACTTTATCCGTTTCACTTGGTTCAAGTTCGGGACAAATCTGGAATGTAATCATCATCTGAACCTGATGAAAAAATCAGTTAATTCGTTCAAATCAACCAAATTAAAATCAATGTCATCATTTTTTTGGAGCCAAAAACTCAAAAGTAACCATGAAAAGTCTCACGAAGAAAGAAATTCAGCGTCGTTATCTTCGTTTTCCGTTTCGGTCAATTCACTAAGATTTTGGTCCGCAAAAATTTCCCTAATGTCACTTGACCGACAAGGCTCACCCATTGTTACTCTAACACAGTAAAACAACAATACTAGCGCAATAAAACATACCAAATATCGCCACGAGAAACAACAACACCGCTCGTTCACAATCTCGCGAACACTCGACGTATTTCAACCGCGAGAAATCATCACGTCAATTGGTTGTATCGATACTGTTTGGAATTCAAAGGTATACATTACTTTATTTTTATTCATTAAATTTGTATAAATGGCAATAGCCGAATTTAATTTATTTCAATTAAACATTGAATCACAAAAAAGTACTTACTCCGCCGGGACTCGAACACGGATCTCTCACTTGCCGAGTGAATGTGCTACTATTATACCACATAGCCCTCACTTTTTACAATTCACAGATTTTTTAAAAATTATTTAATAATATTTATTATTTCAATATAATTAATTTGAACATAAATAATTGAAACAATTATATTTTAATTATTTATTGAAATTAAATTAGGCTATTGCCACATATACAAATTTAACGAGTAAATAAAAGTCATTCGACAGGTATTTGGTCTTCCGATCATATGTTAGTTTGGTTATTTAAAACACATACGTGAAAGAAATGGCTAAATACAAAATAATTGAATTGTAAAAAGTAAGGGCTCTGTGGTATAATGGTAGCATATTCAGCCGGCAAGTGAGAGATCCGGGTTCGAGTCCCGGCGGAGCAAGTAATTTTGGTGGTTCATTGTTTATTGAAATTAATTTAGGATTTTGCCCACTTCTACAAATGTTACGAGTAAATATTCGAACCTGTATTCAAATAATGTTACTTGCACGTTTTTACAAGAGTAATAATATGCATTTCAGACGCTCCTTTCACATTATTAGTCTATTTCCATTTATTAAAAGCTATTTGCCCTATCCTTGATTAATTTCTTTCCCGTTTAAAAACCTTTTTTATCTAGTAACGGTAGGAGCAACTACGTGTTATTCCGTTGAGGTTAGTGTTTAAACAGTGGTCCAAAATAACACTTGATTTTACTTATAATTAGTCAGAAATTACGTTTGTTAGACATATTCTCTTATAAAAGTTCAATTGTGTTACGTCTATTAGCCTACAATATGATATTGAAAAAAAGTACAAATAAGTATTACTTGAAATATATTAATACTTTTTAAGAATAGTTTTTTTTATTTATATTGCACAAGACCCGAGATTAATGGACTAATTTTAATAAATGTTAATGACTACCATCTTGAATAGTTTTATTGGTTAAGACTATCCAATGATCTCATCTAAGCGGTACAAAAATATTATCTATGTACGAAATGTAATATGAAGAATTACGGCGGTTGTCGTGTACACAATTATTTAAGCTTTGTTGTATATTATTTAAAGTTTGTATACCTGCTCTCTGGAGAGCTTACGAGATTTAAAACGTAATAAAAACAATTATGTCAAAGCAGCTGAGAACTTTCAATTGAAAAAACATTTGTTGCTCCCGACTTGTGCAACAAACCTCGCTTATAGTCAAGGCCGCTTATAAAAATCTTCCTTAAATTCCACGATGAGGGTAATTGTATTAGGCTGATTTCTATGAAATCGAACTTAAAATTATCCAAACTAAACTGTAAGACAAGCATGGACGTTCTTTGTGAGTTTTTTAAACTTTATTTTTGTTATAAGATATGCTATAAAAAGACTAATTACAACGTATATAAAACACTGCTAGTAGGAAATAGTGAAGATTCAGATAGAGATGTTATGAATAAGAAGATACACGTTCATACCAGAGATAAATTTTTCGTGTTTGTTTCCTAGTATGATTAAAATGAGATACCTTTTGAAAGATGTTTTGTTCTTCTTATTCTCTACCCTTAAAATAGATTTAGGATGAAAAAATGTTTCGAAATTAACTGCATAATTACTGGATTGAAAAGTTCACATTATTTAATCATTTTCTTTTAACAAAGAATATTTTATTTGTTTTAATTTTGTTTTGACGATTGCAGATTTGTTAAGCCAACAGGATTAATTCAACATGTGCTGTGATTATGAACAACAAAAGAATGTGACACTGTATTTTGAGATTAGGGTCTATATGTCAAGAAGTATTACCGTACGTTATTTTCATACAGTACATGTAGGTGAAGCCTCCTTTACAGATTTAGCACTAGAAAGTGTTGTCAACAGATCACTTGCAAATCTCCAATATAGACTTAACAAATATCTCGAAACATAACTTTTCAAGTTTATTTTCTTTCTGTCAATCCCATCCGTTATGGTGACAACTTGAGTGATTGGGCCATTTCCTGACAAGCAACGCACACAACTTTTCTACGGCTACATCAGTTTCGTTTTGGTTTAATTTTGTTGTCATTCCTAAAACATTTCAGATTATAAATATGACTGAATTATTTGTATAAAATTGTCTTTCCGAATAAAAAATAGAAGTTAATTACTTAGAAATATTATAGGTTATTTTTGTGTAATATCTAATTAGACTTAAATTCAATTATAGGATAAGGTTCCATTATTTCCTGAGAAGGTGATTACTGTTTCTAATAATAATTTCATAAAAATTAGTTAAAAAATTTTGTATAAATATAAACTATTAATTTTCTGAATCTAAAGAATTATAAAAAATAATATTTAGGTGATAAATGCATCACTTAATCTGTTCCTTTATTTATAATTATTGGATAAGATAATTAAATGTTGTAATTCTTATTCTTTTTGGACTTTATGTTACTTTCGTAGTGTAATTATTATTAAAAAAGCTCATTATAACCTAAAAAAGGAAAATTAAAAATGGACCTGCAAATAAAGAACATCGATAGTCTTCTAGAACAGTGGTTAGCTTCTAGAACCGAACGAAGCGCCCAGCTGTAGCTTCCGCCAGGATGAAGGCTCAGTACGGATACTAGCCCGACCACCGAAGGAAAATATACAAGGGCAGACATGACAAAACTGAACAGCAGCAATCAACATATATTATATCAGTAGTTGGACTACAGTTGTTGGATTTGATTTGTTTTATTTAGTTTCTCTTTTAAACCAATGATCTGTTGTTTTTTAGGGTAGTTTCCTGGTCATCTGAAATTTTATTATACCAATATTTCACTAATTTGTTACCTACCTCGCGGAGAAATATATTACCCTTTTATCTTACCGTTAAATATTTTCCATATTAATTGAATTTCATTGATCAATTTTCAAAACTAACTACCACCTCAAAAGTACAAAAGTATTATCTATGTACGAAATGTAGTATGAAGAATTACGGTGGTTGTCGTGTACACAATTATTTAAGCTTTGTTGTATATTATTTAAAGTTTGTATACCTGCTCTCTGGAGAGCTTACGAGATTTAAAACGTAATAAAAAACAATTATGTCAAAGCAGCTGGAGTCCTTTCAATTGAAAAAAAAACATTTGTTGCTCCCGACTTGTGCAACAAACCTCGCTTATAGTCAAGGCCGCGCTTATAAAAATCTTCCTTAAATTCCACGATGAGGGTAATTGTATTAGGCTGATTTCTATGAAATCGAACTTAAAAATTATCCAAACTAAACTGTAAGGACAAGCATGGACGTTCTTTGTGAGTTTTTAAACTTTATTTTTGTTATAAGATATGCTATAAAAAGACTAATTACAACGTATAAAACACTGCTAGTAGGAAATAGTGAAGATTCAGATAGAGATGTTATGAATAAGAAGATACACGTCATACCAGAGATAAATTTTTCGTGTTTGTTTCCTAGTATGATTAAAATGAGATACCTTTTGAAAGATGTTTTGTTCTTCTTATTCTCTACCTTAAAATAGATTTAGGATGAAAAAATGTTCGAAATTAACTGCATAATTACTGGATTGAAAAGTTCACATTATTTAATCATTTTCTTTTAACAAGAATATTTTATTTGTTTTAATTTTGTTTTGACGATTGCAGATTTTGTTAAGCCAACAGGATTAATTCAACATGTGCTGTGATTATGAACAACAAAAGAATGTGGACACTGTTATTTTGAGATTAGGGTCTATATGTCAAGAAGTATTACCGTACGTTATTTTCATACAGTACATGTAGGTGAAGCCTCCTTTACAGATTTAGCACTAGAAAGTGTTGTCAACAGATCACTTGCAAATCCTCCAATATAGACTTAACAAATATCTCGAAACATAACTTTTCAAGTTTATTTTCTTTCTGTCAATCCCATCCGTTATGGTGACAACTTGAGTGATTAGGCCATTTCCTTGACAAGCAACGCACACAACTTTTCTGACGGGCTACATCAGTTTCCGTTTTGGGTTTAATTTTGTTTGTCATTCCTAAAAACATTTCAGAATTTATAATATGATGAATTATTTGTTATAAAAATTGATCCTTTCCGAATTAAAAATAGAAGTTAATTACTTTAGGAAATATTAATAGGTTATTTTTTGATGGTATAATATCTAATTAGACTTAAAATTCCAAATTATAGGATTAAGGTTCCATTAATTTTCCTGAGAAAGGTTGATATTACTGTTCTGAATAATAATTTCATAAAAATTAGTTAAAAAAATTTTGTATAAAATATAACTATTTATTTTCTGATCTAAAGAATTATAAACATGTTAATATTTTAGGTGATAAATGCATCACTTAATCTGTTCCTTTATATATAATTATGGGATAAGATAATTAAATGTTTGGTAACTTCTCCTCGTATATCTTCTTTGAACTTTTTGTTACTTTCGTAGTGTAATCTATTATTAAAAAAGCTCATTATAACCTAAAAAGGAAAATTAAAAATGGACCTGCAAATATAAGAACATCCGATAGTCTTCTAGAACAGTGGTTAGCTTCTAGAAGCCGAACCTGAAAGCGCCCAAGCCTGTAGCTTCCGTCAGGATTGAAGGCTCCAGTACGTGATACTAGCCCGACCACCGAAGGAAACAATTATACAAGGGGACAGAGCATGGACAAAACTAGAACAGCTAGCAATCAACATATATTAATATCAGTAGTGGAACTACAAGTGCATGTTCGGATCTTGATTTGATTTTATTTTAGTTTCTCTTTTTAAACAATGAATCTGTTGTTTTTTAGGGTAGTTTCCTGGGTCATCTGAAATTTTTATGTATAAACCCCAAAAAATATTTCACTAATAATTGGTTACCTACCTCGCGGAGAACTATATTTTTAAATTACCCTTTTTATCTTACCGTTAAATATTTTCCATATTAATTGCAATTTCATTGATCAATTTTCAAAAACTAACTTACCACCTCAAAAGTTACAAAAGTATTATCTATGTTAGGAAATTGTAGTATGAAGAATTACGGCGGTTGTCGTGTACACAAATTTAATTTTAAGCTTTTGTTGCTAATAATTATTTAAAGTTTTGTATTTACCTGCTCTCTTGGAGGAGCTTTAACGAGATTTAAAAACGTAATTAAAAAAGAACCAATTATGTCAAAGCAGCTGAGTCCTTTCAAACTTGAAAAATACATTTGGTTGCTTCCCGACTTGTGCAACTAAACCCTCGCTTTATAGTCAAGGCCCGGCTTATAAAAATCTTCCTTTAAATTCCACGGATGAGGGTAATTGTATTAGGCTGATTTCTAATGAAAATCGAACTTCTAAAAATTATTCCTAACACTAAAACTGTTAAGAACAAGCAATGGGACCGTTCTTTGTGAGTTTTTTAAACTTTATTTTTGTTATAAGATATGCTATAAATAAAAAAAGACTAATTACAACGTATAATAAAACACTGCTAGTAGGAAATAGTGAAGATTCAGATTAGCAGATGTTTTTGATGGAATAGAGAAGATTACACGTACATACCAGAGATAATATTTTTTTCGTTGGTTTGTTTCTAGATATGGATTAAAAATGAGATACGTCTTTTTGACTGAAAGATGTTTTGTTCTTCTTGATTCTCTACCTTAAAAATAGATTTAGGGATATGAAAGAAAAAATGTTCGAAATTTAAACTGCATAATTACTGGAATTGAAAAAGTTCACATTATTTAATCATTTTCTTTTAAACATAAGAATATTTTTTTATTTGTTTTAATTTTGTTTTGACGAATTGCGAGGATTTGTTAATGCCAAACAGGATTAATTCAACATGTGCTTTGTGATTATGAAACAAACAATACAGAATCATGTGGACTACTGTATTTTTGAGATTATGGGTCCTATATGTCAAGAAAGTACTTACCTGTACGTTATTTTCATACAGTACATGTAGGTGGAAAGCCTCCTTGTTACATGATTTAGCACTATGAAAGGTGTTGTCAACAGGATCACTTGCAAAATCCTCCAATATAGAACTTTAAACAAATATCTCGAAACATTAACTTTTCAAGTTTATTGTTCTTTTCTTGTCAATCCCAATCCGGTTTATTGGTTGACAATCTTGATGTGCATTAGGCCATTTCCTGACAAGCAACGCACACAACTTTTCTACGGCTACATCAGTTTCGTTTTTGCAGGTTTAATTTTGTCTGTCTCATTCCTATAAACATTTCAGATTATAATTATGGGACTGACTGAATTATTTGTATAAAATTGTCTTTCCGAATAAAAATAGAGAAGTTTAATTACTTAGAAAATATTATAGGTTATTCTTTGTGTAATTATCTAATTAGACCTCTTAAATTCAATTTATAGGATAAGGTTCCATTATTTCCTGAGAAGGTGATTTACTGTTACTAATATATAATTTTCATTAAAAATTAGATTTAAAAAATTTTGTATAAATATAACTATTAATTTTCTGATCATAAAAGGAAATTATAAAAAATAAATATTTAAGGTGATAAATGCATCACTTAATCTCTGTTTCCTTTATTAATAAATTATTGGAATTAAGAGTAATTAAATGTTGTTAATTCTTAGTCTTTTTGACTTTATGTTAACTCTTCGTAGTGTATTTATTATTCAAAAAAGCTCATTATAACCTAAAATAAAGGGAAATAAATTAAAAAATGGACCTGCCAAATAAAGAACATCGATATTAGTCTATCTAGAAACAGTTGGATTAGCTTCTAGGAACGAACGAACGAAGCGGCCCAGCTGTAGGCTTCCGTCCAGGATGAAGGCTCAGTACGTGATTACTAAGCCCTCCCGACCACCGAAGGAAAAATATACAAGGGCTGACATGACCAAAAAAACTTGTAACAGCAGCTCAAATCAAACATATATTATATCCAGTAGTGGAGCTACAGTTGTTGGATTTGATTTGTTTTATTTAGTTTCTCTTTAAACAATGATCTGTTGTTTTTTAGGGTAGTTTCCTGGTCATCTGAAATTGTATTATACCAATATTTCACTAATTTGTTACCTACCTCGCGGAGAAATATATTACCCTTTTATCTTACCGTTAAATATTTTCCATATTAATTGAATTTCATTGATTCAATTTTCAAAACTAACTACCACCTCACCGTTGGTTGATGTTTAGAGGGAAGTAATTCAATAATACATAATCTGGTGACTAGAACTTATGTATCCTTCGTATATTCGTTAGTATATCCTATCTAAAAATGTAATTATTCCGTCACCTGAATAATATCGAATAGCTGGAACAGGGTTAGTCAAGTTCATACCATTTATAAGCTGATATTTTATACTTACAGTTAGTTTACACAATTATATAGCAATATACATCTTATATACGTGTTTTAGGCATAAGCATATATTTAAAATAAAAAATACTTTTTTAAATTATAATTGTCTTATAAAACTATCAAATACGCTCATTTCCAATACAATATAAGGGTATATGCATTTACACTTCAACTTTATTTCCCAAATGTTTTCATACGAGGAAAGCCATTCCATTCAGCCTGCCATGTAATGAATGAGCAAAATCCTCACTTTTCATATCATAAAAATGTATTAACTAGTATGAAATATGTTTATGAGATTTATTACTTTATTAAGAAATTGTCATATAAATTAAAATATAATTGTCTAACTAATATAGTTATTGATCAGATGTAATAACATTATTTAGTCTGATAAACCTCATGTATAGTGCTTGACAGTAAAGCTCTGTCCGACTACTGCCATGTTGTTGGTCAGACAGATGAGGTAACCATAACAGCCTGTGGCGATTGCGGCAGTGGTGGCTCAGTTTTAATCACTTCCATGAATATTCTACACAACCAACATGTAGTAGAATCCTAAATAACTAATATTGGTCATATAAATTAATTCCGATCTGTAAAATATTGAGTTACATCAATATCGTCTTTAAAAGATTTGCTAATTACTTGTTACATGCTGATCATTAAGGACCCAACAGCGTGCATCCGTGCAAACAACTATTGATAAAAGGTTTCTTCTAGGGACTTGAAAACTCTACTTCTCAAAGTAACACTTTACATGAGCTCCTCTTGGCGGCACAATAAACTTAAAACTAAAGGTTTTTATATTTTTAAAATTGTTTACTAATTTTTGAAGCAGTTCTGTTAACAATGAAGATTGCATTAATTACCAATATCAATTTTCACAATTAAATTAAAATAAATTCTTTTTTTTTATGTGAACATTGTGTCAATCTTTCTTTCTGTCTTTGGCATTTTTAAATTACCGCAAGCAGAATTTTTATGATTGAGATTTTGCCAGTCTAAACTCTAAAAGATTAATTTCAAACATACATTGGCCTATTTGAAGACCTTATCCACCGACAGCCTGAAACGTTCTACAATGGTTTTATATTCAAAACCGAATCACCGTAGAGCAGAAACTTCTACGTAGTCTTATTTGACACGATTTAATAAGCGATATAAAGAAACTTATTTGTTTAATAGTAGGTACTATGTACCATGTACTAAAAGCAGTTTCATTAATAAAAACTTTTTAGTTTTATTTTTACTCTAACAGTCAGGATGAAGACATAATTTATTTCCTTCATTTTAAAAGTCTTTTAAATCAATCCGCATACCAATATGAGTAATTTAGATACCGTTGCTATTTATCAACAGTATTGGATTTGTGTAGTGGTACAGGTTGAAATGATTCATTAAACTAGCGTGCTAATTTCGTCAAGATTTGCGTGTCTATTGAGCACTACTGGTCTCGAATGAAATTATATTTCCTCGACCACCAATAAACACATGTTCATACACACAATTTGGCCTCCTAGCCGCGACCAAGAAAATATGTCAGAAGCTTTACATTTGGTCATTTATAACGTACTCGTTGTAACGTAGATAACGTGAAAAAATAAATAACAAACCCTTGTAATATTTATATAATGCTAATATAAATATTGGGGTTCACTGTTGAAAAATTTTAAAAATAGTTAAAATAAATATAACCCAAGCATAAGCTGACATTGGACTTCCCTTTTTTAACGGTACGCTTGAACGCTTGTACACTTAAAATATACTCTCGTACATTTGCAATTATTTATGCCGATCTCCAACGCGTACCTTTTTTCAACGGAAATCACGTCAAACGCCGAGCACGACCATTTACGCTTGCACAAGTCAGGAACAACAAACAACTGATACCTTTCAACTAGACGATTCTCCTAGTTCGATTTGTTGAATTACTTTTTGTTAAAAATGGTGGAACCGTTGAAAATAAATAAATTAAATAAATTAAATTAAATAAATAAAAAGAATACGAGTATATAAATAACGTTTTTATTAGATTATTCTGATTCTAAATTCAAACACCTAAGTGCCTGTTTAGTAGGATTGTTTTTACAGTAAAACGCCAATCGGCCCGAGTCGATACGAACGCGGTTTTCTACGGTGTCTGGATATAATCAGGAGAAAATATGAAGGGTTAGAAAAATATATTCATTGATTTACTAAAACCCATGATCTCATTGCAATCCTCGGCCCTGAGGTCGTATACGAACGCGATTTTACGCTCTGGATAATTAATCAGAGAAAATTTAAAAAAATGGTTAGAAAAATTATATTCATTGATTTAACTAAAACCACATGATCCTCATTGCAATCCTCGGCCCGAGTCCGATTACGAACCGCGATTTTACGTCTGGATATTAATCCAGAGAAAAATTGGAATAGAAAATATCATTCATTGATTTTACTAAAAACCCATGATATCTCATTGCAATCTCGGCCCGAGTCCGTATACCGAACGACGAATATTTTACGGTCTGGATATAATCAGAGGAAAATATGGTAGATAATATATTCATTGATTTACTAAAACCCATGATCTCATTGCAATCTCGGCCTCTTTTTTTAATGCTGAATATGTTCTCTTTTAATTTCGTTTTGAAATACGATATAAATGTAAGTAGGAATTTTTACTTAGCATAAGCAATTGAAAATTTTGTTTAATTTGCGTGTTCCACAGAATGTTTCTAA
>NW_025782225.1:0-36833 GCF_021130785.1 Homalodisca vitripennis
AACAGTTTATTGCTACACCACTTATCTTTAATTCTCACGGTAAATAACCAAAACTGCTAAAACAGCTTATGACTTTGCATTACGGTCAAATAAAAGTTTTTAGTTGATTACTCAGCGTTTTTTGGGGACCAAGAAACGGCAATTTGCCGAAAATTATTTCTCCCCCATTATCTTTAATTCTGCAAAGTAAGTAACCAAACCTGCTACCGGCACATGACTGTTACCTTACAGGCGATATATAAGTAAGCTTTAGATTGATGACTCACTTATTCATTGACCAAAAACGGGAAACTTGCCGAAACAGTTATTTCTCCCCCTTTCTTTAATTCTGCTAGGGTAAGTAACCAAACCTGCTCCCGGGCCAACTGTTCCCTTTACAGGTCGATATATAGGTAAGTTTTAGATTGAACACTCAGCGTTTTTCTTGGACCAAGAAACGGAAATTTTGCCGAAACAGTTTTGTCTACACCACTTATCTTAATTCGCTACGGTAAGTAACCAAAACTCTACACAAAAATGACTGTTACACTTACTTTTTGTAAAACTCACTAAACATTTCGTGAATATTTTTTTTAAAAAAAATTTATAAAGTTTCTAATTTATTAGGAAAAAAAAAATAACGGGAAGGGGCAATAAACCCAAGACAAATGGTTTAAATTTTTTTAATTTTAAAATTCGGAAAAAAACATAAACCGATTTTAAGTAAATATAGTCCAGCAAATCGATAAAATTTTTACTATCAATATTGAACGAAAATGTATTTTTTAAAACAAATTTTTATTCAAAACCTTTTAATCTGTTTTTAATTTCTTTTTTTTTGCATAGTAAAAAGTGTTGAATTTTCTAGTTTTAATATTAAAAATATTTGTTATCTGCCTTTTATTCTTCATTTACATGTTGTCTATTTAAAAATTTTTACTTTCTTAGTTAAAAAAAAACGCAAGATCTACCCTTTAATTCATTTGCTAATTTATGAACAGATGAAAAATGTCCTTACGGCAAACAGTCAATTTTCTTTTACTTCAAAATGTACACATTAAACCATTATAGTTAATTTAAAATTAATTTTAAAATTTTATTTCATATAAAAGTTTTTTTATTGAAAAATTTTAATGCCCCAATTTTTTATGCGGTGTGGTTTAACTTCGGGGAACATGTAATCGTCGTGTTGCCAAGGCAAGGAATACGGGGATTTTGGAGCAAATACGAATGTTCCCCCTGAAAACCCACGGGGAACTAAAAACCTACATCCATCTTTTTAAAAAGAAAAAAACACGTTTCAAACGTACGGATGGCCGGTGTCTGTTAGTCCTCGTTTAGGCTTCGCTTACGCCCACCAATACAAATGAGAAAAAATTAATTAGAAAATTCTACTCCAAATTATATTAGGGAAAATAATAAACAACCGTTTCATAAACTACTTAATTCGAGTCAATTTTATTCAAGACGTAGTGTAATTTTAAAGTCCAATGCCCATTCCCGTAGTCGAAAAAACGATAAACATGAACAGTTACATTAACACAACATGACAAGTCAAAATTCATGGAATGACACCTCCGTGGCCTTTATATGGTAACAGTAACATGGTGACCAATGGTGGTCAGAATAGCTGACAGGGGAGTTGCCGGGTGTTGTTACCGATGGTTTCTCGCAGGAAATAAACATCATTTGCATCTTAATTTTCACTCCCACCCCCCATGTTTCATACTTATCGGCCTTTCTACTTTAAAGACTGATTTAAAAAAGTAACCCCTTTTATGGGCAATAAAACACCAACGCTCCTCAATATAACTGATGATCTTTTTTGACTTTATTTATACCCGCTTTTTTTAATTTTTAAAAAGTTATATTTTTAAATATAAATTTTATTTCCTTTTCTTACGGCATGAAATTTAGATTGAACATTTGGTTGGGGAAATTTCATTGCACCACTTCAAATATGGTTGAAATGATTTTCTTTTCTGTTTTGTATCATAGGAGGCTTGCATCAGAGACAACATTTTTTTCTTATTTTCACAAACTGAGATAGCAAAATGACTAAAGTCAGCTGTTTGTTTCTATGTTACATGAGATTGTAGATTAAATACCGAGTCTTCGATTTTTAGGGTTGTAGAATAAATGGTATCTCTGGGAAAACCCGCGACCTAACTGAATGTCCTTATGAAAATTTCCCTTTATTTGATGAAAAAAAATTTTTTGATAACAATTCAATTTGTCAGAAAAGATTTTTAATATAAATATTTTTAAAGATAAGTAAAAAATAATTTCAGAAATCTTAGGCAGTAATGTTACCTTAACTTGACGGTGCAATTTTGATAAACTTTAACTATAAAAAAATAAAGTAATTATACGGCCATGCTTTCAGTAACCCTTCGCTGAGGTTACATGCAAAATCAACCTTAGCTGCAAAAATTACATTTCACATCCCTTAATGTTATGTGGGGTTTTACTGAGTTTGTTTTCCAATTTTTGATTTTTTCAATTTTTTCCGTTTCCATCATTTTTACCCCCCCAAAAGCAAAGTAAAAGTGTTCTTTAGTACTCAGCTTATCCCATTGAGTAGCATGCACCATCATCGAATTCCATGTTGCCTTCAGCAAAATTTAATTTTATAGGTCAGTTTTTTTTGAGATATAGTGTAGACAAAGGGGCTGAAATTAAATTATTCCAGTTTCATAGTGATTCCTAGCCCAGCCAAAAAATAATTGCTTTAAAAAATTGTATTTTGTGACTTCTTTGGAGAGTGCATTTTAAAATTCAAAATTTAAAAATTCATTGGAACTTTGAAAACCCATGGAGTGAACCCTCCTTTAAAATAAATTATGCCCACTGTCTCCACTCATTAATTTTTTTGTATTTTGACTCCAAACACTATACATCCTACAACCTAAAATACTTTTATTTTTTTTAATATTACTGCGAAAACGTTACTGAAACCGTACATCGCCCTCGCACACCCACACAAAACCTCAGGGAAACGCGCGCCCATGGTGGGGGAAAGGGTCCCACAAAAAAAAAATAGGTAAAAAAGAACCCGTGCATATACCAGGTTATTTTTTAAGACACCGCATGGCCATCCATCAAAAATAAATAAATAAATATACAAAAAAAAAAAAAAATAAAAAGTGCCCCCCATATATACCTCAAAAATCCCCGCAGGGGCACCGCAAAAAAAATTTGAAACGCCATAATTTGAAAAAAGAAATGCCAAATTTTCCCCCCCGGGATCCTTCGGCTAAGGGCGGGCTCCAAAAAATCCAAGAAATAACTAAATAATACAAAAAAATAACTTAAAATAAATAAAAAAATATAAATAAAAAGGCAACAATAAAAATAACAAAAAAAAAAGAATAGGGCAGGGTACACAGATGTTGATAGTAAAATGTCCATCATGGTGGCCGTCCTTCAGCAGAGCGCAAAAGCGAAGGGGTTCTTCTGCGACCACGCAATGATGAGAGATGACAGCAAAAATCAAACTCCCATCTCCTGGACCTCATCAGTGAGGGGGCCGTAAACTTAGCCGCACATGTATGAAGGAAATAGCTCAGCAAAATTAACAAACACTTAAGATAAACAAAATATATTAAACGGTGCTACTCCTAACTTTGTACACCACGCTTCGAGTTCTTTGCCACTCTCCCGGAAAGGCCAAACGCACTTCAAATGGTCTAGTGGCCTCAGCAGCCAATAAAACCACCACAACACTTACACTATATAAAACACTCATACCGGGGAGATATAGGTATTGGACCGCTCAAATCCCCCCCCCCCAAAAGGGAGGAACTCCCCTCGTTAATTTCTTCAAAATGAAGACCAAACGAAATGCCTCTCCCCCCAATGGTTTTGAAGAATTATAAACCAGAAAAAACCCCCCCCCTGAAGTCTGCAGAAGGGAAAACCAAGAAAAATCCAGTTTGGAGGCAAGAAATCACTCCAGAGATTGCGTGGGACAAAGAAAAAACAGGAAACCTTGATCAGAAGAAGGACAGAAGGTGAACAGCCTCAGGACCAAAAAACCTTCGCCCCGCACAGACTAAAGAAAATCACGGATGACTCCGGCAAGGCTTCAGATGGGATACTGTGCGCCTTCCCTGAAAATCTTCCCGGCCTGAGGATCCTCCCATCCCGGGCAATCACCGGAGTCCAGAAACTTCGATATGGCGTTGGGGACCATTCCCACCCTGTAGCAAAGATTTAGCAGCTCTTTTATCCACAGCCGAAACTGACTGGGTGAGCCTTGCAGTAAACTAGATCCCCCACCTGGAAGGGATTGGCAATACAGACCTCGGTTGTACTTCCTCCTTTACTATAACTCCCTACCCGAATGAGATTCCGCCTGGCTCCTCCCAAGTGGCTTTTCACATTGGGAGTACCCAGGAGGTGGCAAAGATCGCTAATTTTTCGCAAAAAGGTTCGCCAAAGGGTTTTTTTGGCGAAAGACCAAATAATAACTCTAAAGGTACCGGCCTTGTACTTTCATGCTGGCCCGTATTAAAGGCTAATTGGATCCAAAGGTATTGTTGTCCCAGGTGGTCGTGATTTTCCCGCATGCAAAGGCGAATGCGAGCAGATCGAAGATTTGCAATTAAACCGTTCGGCTGAGAAGGGCTAGGATAGAAAAAGGGGGAAGTAGTCACATGGTCGGATTCCGTGCCCAAAGCCACATTCTATTAAAAGATATTGGAGACAACTGTGAACCATTAATCGGGAAACTAAGTGGCGGGGAATGCCAAATGTTGAAAAAAAGGTTTTACGAAGTGCTTTGCACCGTGAGCTGCGCGGTAGCACACCGCAATGGGGAACATAACTATACCCAAACAAACTTGGAGAAGGCATCCACACAAACAAGTAAGGAACTTATTTCCCCCTTCTCCGGACTGGCTACGCGAGAGGCCCAACCATAGTCAATGAAAACCTTCTCCAAAGGTTTTTTTTCCGCCACCCTCAGATGACAATAGACCCAACTGGTCTTTGAACGGTTGTGCTTAGGCGAGCACCAGTTCACCACAGAAACGACTCGAGCTGCAATATCCCGGGTCCAAACTTTCCAGATGAAATGGGATCCCTAATCTTCGCGATGGTCTTATGAATTCCTAGATTCCGCCCCACAGGAGAAGAATGAAAATACTGAAAGACGACCCATTCGGTACAAGAAAGCTTGGCAAGCACTAACTTAGGTTTTCTCCGCTGCTTGTCACGGCAGCATAGAGCACACCTCGGTACAGAAAATAAGGAGGTTGGGCACCACCGTTTTTAAGCTCATTGATGATAGCAGTCAGCTCGGATCCCTAAGTTGGATGTGGACCAAATGTCCGAAAATTGCCAGAGGAAAGGTCTAGGAGCACGCCACAAAACATGGCGCTCTGATAAATTCTGGTGGTCGTGGGTAAGTGATACAGCGTGAACAGAGTGTTTCCGCTATTTATTATGTGGTGCCCTCGCACCGGTGGCTGCACTGTTGAACTTAAGGGCAGAAATTTGGACTATCCAGCGACCAATCTTCCCGAGCTGACGGGGTGGGCAAGGAACCAAGAAAAGGTGCCTGTTGTCGGTTTCCCAACAAAAATTCTTTATTTCTAGGTAACGCCTGAACTTATTAAATTATCCAAATCACACAGCCAAACATGTCCAGCTCATAAACAGAACAACTCTTCTTTCTCACAAGGGGGGTTTAACGTGCGTGAAGCATAAGCGATGGGCTGCCGGATACCAGCTACTTCTTGCGATAAAACGAACAGCAAACGGCTAAGGAAGAAGCATCAGTTTTCAAGATCGACTTACGACTGAAAACCGGCATAGCCCAAGACTGGAGGCTGCATCACTGCCTCTTCAGCTTCTCAAAAGCATCCTGATGCGCTTTCACCCCTACTCAAAACTTGCAACCCTTTTTCCTAAGAAGGTTTCTGAGGCCCGCCACTTCAGCAACATTGGGGATGAAACGACGATCAAAAATTTATCAATCCCCACAAAACGGGGCATCCCCCCCTTGCAATCTTTTAGGAGAAGGAAACTCCCTATTGCCATGGGTCTTTCCTCTGGATCAATACAAAAACACCTCGAGAAGAGACAAGATGACCCAGAAACGATAGTTTCAAGCTGAGCAAAACTTCACCTTATCAGATTGACGGTAAAGGCCAGACTCTCGCAGCTAGTTAGAACTTCCTCTAGATGAGTCAAGTGCTCAGCTCATAACTCTCACTGTACACAAGCAGGTCCATCCATATAGTTGAACACGAACTTAAATTTTGACATCATGAAAAGATAGAATCCAGAGTCTGGTGAGTGTCCTGGGGCCCCCACACCAAGCCCATTGGCACTCGGGTGAACTGGTACGGCAAAATTCCGTCCCAAAAGGCACACAAAAGGCAGTGAGAGAAATAGAATGTCGAGACTCGTGGTGTTAGAGGAATCTGATGATACGCCTGATTAAGAACAAAAATGGAGAAATACCTTTGCCTAACCAAACTCAGTCGAAAGCAGAAATGCAAATCGGGAGATGGCAAGGAGTCAAGTTTCTATCTGAGCCATTGAGCTTTCGATAATCCAGGAACCAATCTGGCCTTCCCATTAGGTTTCGGCACTGAAAACGCTGACTGAAAAAATTTGAGCAAAGACGGCTCGATTACCCCACTCATTAAATAAAGTTCATATTTCTCCAAGATTTTCCCATCTTGGTGCGGAGCAAGCTTATATGGATGGTAACGTACAGGACGGGTGTCTGTAGAGACGAATCTCGTATTCCAAGAGATTGGGTCGTGCCCAGTTTGACCCAGTTAGGACTTCAGGAAAACTGAACAAATTCTGCCTTAAGTCCCTCAGCCTCATTCGGGCGTAAGAAGTCCTAGTTTGGTCAGGAGGAGTCAAGCTCTTATCTTCCATCTCTAAAGGCAGCAGTCCCACGAGACTCCGACATCTTGAAAAATGGAACGAGCACCCCCTGCGAAAGCAAAGAAAACATGACTGGAGCCAAATCCAAAAATCATCCAGTTTTTTTTCCGATTAAAAATCTGCATCCGGCTCCCAAGAAGAAAGGAAAAAAGTCAGTCCTTAGCCCCCAAAAAGCTCCAATCCCAAGAGAAATAATTTAAATTTGATAGTGAATATGGCACTACAGAAATAGGTAAATGTAGCGTGCTAACGCAGTCCAGCAGATAATGAAACAGGCTCAACCTGCCGTAGTAGCCCAGAGGGGATTTTAGATCTTCAAAACACGACAAAGAAATCAGGCCTGCGTGCTGACCCAGAATCAACCATAGGCCTTTCTGCACAACATTCCCCCACAAGTACAATCCCCATTGTGGGCAGGTTTGAGCGGGCAGCCCCATACTCCCTGCGCAGCAGAGGCAGCAAACCTCCCTCTCGGCCCAACGTATGATAACTGTCCCCAAGTCTATTTCTTTCTTGTTTCTTTCTGTTCTGCATTAAACCACTACCCTTTTAACCATCAAAATCAGGTACATATTTGCCCTCAAAATACCTTTTACGGCACGAGGCGGCTTACTCGTCCCGCAAGCTTACTAGTTTTTTTTATTAAGTGACAAAACGTCTAATATGTCCCCACATGCTTGCAGCCTAAACAGGGTAGGAGGCTGCCCTACGAAGGAGCAGCTCGCTGGCTCAGACTGCACCGGAGCAGGACCGGCCCCGGAAGGCAAGTGAGGAAGATGCCTCGAACCCCCATGGCCTCCCCTTTGATCATATCCCGCATCCTGAACCCCTCTATGAGATGAGGGAGAGGCGGTGCCAAATCCGCAAAAGATGCGGGAACGGCTACAAAAAATCAACGGAGCGGTCTTCAGGTTTTTTAATGCCCTCCAAAATAAGGCCTCACCAACTCCGTTTCTCGGAGCACAAGCTCAAGCGCAACACCCGGGCTACAATCCCGTATCTCCCCGACAAAATGGCTCAACGTCTCGTGCTGGTGCCTGAGGACGGTAAAACGCGTTCCACCCGCCAAAGGTACAAAGAACTCCAAATCTCGGCGTGGAACTGGTCATAAAGGTGGCACCTCTCTTAAAGCAGTCTAGAAGGCGATCAAAAAGCGGCCTTTAAAGGAAAACTGCGCTAAAAATCTGCATACGCATGCAAATCTGGCTTACCAGAAATTCCTCCTCAGCTTAAAAACTTTCCAGAAGGAAAAATGGTAAATAAATTATGTAAAGTCCATCAACTCTGGGGAAGTGTTGTTAAAACACTCCCCAAAGGATGGCCAGTTTGCCAAGCTAGAAAAAGGAAGGCACACATAGATGATCCCCTCACCAGCCGCTTCAGAGGGCCACTACCCATCGGAGACATAGTAACTCTGGGAGGCTTCGAAAGAAAAGAGCCCGGTGGATGGGGTTAGCAAAGTAATGGTAGGTGGAACCTCCGTTGGAGTGACAGCGGTAAATTAGTACCCCCTTCTCTTGTCCACCGAGCGCACCCACTCAAACCATCTTAGGCTGTTTTAATTTTGTTACTGGCCGAAAAAGCCAACTTTTAATATCAGAGTTTAAACTAGGACTGACATAAGTAAAACAATATCTGTCAACGCCAATGTAAAAAGCTGAGATGCCAATCTACGCCTTTGCTGACCCGTACAAGGGAAGTGACTCAAAATTAATATCGTCCTTCAATTCCCTCCATTCGGTTTTTTTACAAAAACCAATTCTGTGTAATTTTGGAACTACTCTGCATTCCAGCTGCGGTCCATACGCTATACACAAGCCCGTAATTGACTCGTTAAACTGCCCTCACATCCTCCCGTGGGCTTCTGTCCTCTCGCCCAGGACCTCAAAAACCAACATCGGGCTTGCGTAGAATGTTCAGGCACAGAAAACGCCATACCAAAACAATTAAGACAGAATAAATACCACAATAAAACAACAAAGCGTACGCAACAATTTACTTAGTAACCTAAGTGGAACTCTACTCACAAAATGCTTACACTGACGAGGTTCCAAGTGAAGAACTTAATACCCGCTACCTAATAGAAGGATACCCTGCAAAATATACACTAACCACAAACCTAACAAACACAAGAAGCAATAAATATAACAAAACCCAACACATTGATAGGGGAGAAGTAGAGTACAGTTTAGATAAATATAGCGGTTAGTCAATTTAGAGTCCCTTGCTTCCCCTGCAAAGGGTAAAGTTCTGCAGAAAGCAAGACACTAAAACAATTCCACCCGTTATCCTGTGCTAGGGCGAGCTCCTAATGAAAAAAAAAATTTGTACTCCTATCCTTCCCCCTACCTATCACTTAACCTACACCAACAAACAAAAACCCAGAACTAGAGACAGCTGAGAGAGCAGCAACCCACATCTGCAACCATTGTAACCGTACATCGCCGCTCGCCCAGGCCCACTCAAAACCATCAGGAAGCGCGCGCCCCATGGTGGCCGAACCGGGATGCCGGATCATAACAAAACTAGGTAAAAAAGAACACCGTGGTCAGTATACTCCAGTATTCATTTACTAAGACACCGCATAGGCCTATCCCAGTCAAAAATAAATAAATATATATATACTGATAAATAAAAAAAAATAAAAAATGTCTGCAGTAGTATGACCTCAAACAATCCACGTCAGGTGCACTTGCATACAAAAATTAGAAACTCCATAATTTGAAACCAAGAAATGCCAATTCCACCGGTAATCCTTCGGCTAAGAACCGGGCTCCTAAGCAAATCCAAGAAATAACTAAATAATATCCTAAAACTATACTTAAAAAATTAAATAACAAAATAATAAACATAATATTATGGCCAACATATAACAATTTAACAAATAAATAAAGAATATGGGCCAGGGTATCTCAGATGTTACTAGTAGAAATGTCCATCATGGGTGGCCGTCCTTCGGCAGAGCGCAAAACCGAAGGTTCTCTGCGGACCAACGCATGATGGAGATTGACAGCAGAAAATCAACTCATCTCCCTGGACCTCAATCAGTGAGGGGCCTAAAACTTAGCCGCACATGTCAGAAGGAGAATAGCTCAGCAAAACAAACAAACACTTAAATAAACAAAATATAATAAACTGGAGATACTCCTAACTTGTTTATACAGACCACGGCTCGGATCTTTGCCACTCCTCCCGGAATGGCCAAACTCCTTCAAATGGTCAGTGGCCTCTGCAGCCAATTAACCACACACCACATACAACTATATAAAACACACATGAGCCGGGAGATATAGGTATTGAACCGCGCTCATTTACGTCAATAGCAAATACGGTAATGCAGCATGTAATTTAACTATGTAATTTAACAAATATTCACTCGAAATCGCAGTAATATTGGCAAATAAGTAAATAAAATTTTTAAATAAATGTTTGCAGTGTTTTAAATAATCCTTCATTTGAATGTTCATCAATAGACAAAAAACTATTACAAAAGTATTAAACGTGGAAAGTACCTTCTACGCTTGTCGTGAATGAATCAGAAATGCGCCATTATTCTCGTTTGTGTAAAGTTGAGAATGTTCCAAGCCACACTATAGCCAGGTCTTGGCCGATAATTGTGATGAATGTGGCCCGTTATATTCCCCGAGAGAATGGAGAGAGTAGGGGTGTGTGTGGGGTATTGAGGGTGAGGAAGGAAAGGGGGACTGTAACTTATTGCTCTTGCAAGCTTCCAACGCGCCTGTTCCAATCTTGGAGCCTCCAGAAAAATAGTACTTTCTTCTATTTCGTGAGAATTCTGAAACTATAAAATTGCTTTTAATACACTTGAGCATCTCATCAATTCAGTTCTATATTCCGCGTAAACGTATTCATGCTATCTACTTTTTATCAATTTTTAACTGTTTTTTTTTGTTGATCTTTGCATTCTAAGGTTGATTAAATATTAACCATTTTTCAAAAATAAATTTTATTTAATTAGTGAATTATTCTTTAATCAATGTACCCCTTCAAATGAACGATTTCCTGTAACAGGCTAAGAGATTCGTTTTACAAAATTCAGGTTTAAAAAACTAAATAATTGACCTCAAATTTTGAGAAGCAAGGATTTCGAGATATCTCTTGAGAATTAAAAAGACAATTCTGAGACCTCTTTAGGACAAAATGAAGGAATGTAAGAACATAACTCATATCATAGACGAATAAGTTACTCTCGTTCTAAAAACCAGGCTAAAACGGTATTGTGAACGTTTCTTAATTATGGCGTAGGGTTCGCAAAGATTTAAGATAACGGATTCTGAGAGAATATAATTTTGTAGTAACTTTTTCCAAAATAAATGCAGCATATTCAATAGCATCTATTCATAACTTTCTAAATGATGTACGACGCTGTGTTTCATTTTCGTAATAAATTTACATGTAATAAAGGAAATATATGTTATAAATCTTTCACATCCCACAATTTTTTTTTTACACCATCCAAACAATGTAAAATTACCCTTTGAACAATATTAATGAATTTTATATGTGTAACGGGAATTCCTATTCAAGTTAAATTGTTCTCCTCCAAATAGGATTTTATCTTTGTTCCTAGTGAGTTTTTAAATAGTATTCCTTTACGCAATCTTATGTTTAAAGATAAAAACGTAAAGTATTGTCCACTTAAAACATTTATTTCGACTCATTCATGACTTGGGAGTTGAACTCCCCTAAAGGAACAGGTTATAATCTGGTATTTCTTCATAAAACCAATCCTCCGTTCTTAAAAAATATAAATATATTTCATGACTTTCTTAGATATTCGTCTTTTATTGTTGATATTTTATAGTAAATTGTTCTTGCAATGTATGAATTGCAAAGATATTTTCCTTCACACTTTTATCCATTAGAAGTACTACAGAGCTTTACTTATTAAACCAATACTTGTAAGTAAAAAGTATAAATTGCCTTACCTGTAAATTGAAAAAAACAACTTTTGGTAAACATTGTTAGCTGTTTTATTTAAAAGACATCGAACAGTGCATATTTAGATTGAATTAATTTATATTGAATAAGCAAAGAGAGGTATTAACTCCTACTCATCGCATAATAAGATGAAACATAAGATGAGCATGTTTTCAAAACCGATGAGTTGCAAAAGTACAAAAAATACTTTTCAAAACACCTTTAACAGGCATTATTACCCTCCAACAAAAACGTCATAACTTGAAGATTCCAGCAGAGAGAGAGTTATAACACCACGTTTATTTTTCCTCGAATGTTTAGCCCGACAGGAAATAATATGAATGAAATTTGGGCCTGACATTTGAATTTTCTGTCCTCGGTGTCATTAAAAGACTTTCAAACGGTTCAAATAATTATTTGATACCATTAAGATGTATATTGTTTTAAATAATATAACACAAAGGGCCCATTTGCTCTAATTATTGCAAATGTTTGTTCATAATCTTTAACGCATTTGGTAGCGTTTTTGGGCTACATATTAATTTAATCTTTTGTACAAATGATTTTGGTATTAAAATTCTGTACATAAAATAAAAAAGGGGTTTTAGTATAAGTAGAGTTGTCATAACGGCGAGGTAATAAATATTTGAGAATGTACTTCTTAGGCAAGGTCCTGGCCTCATGTTACTTGGTAATTGGTAAATTCGAATTCAGAAGTTGACCCCTGTTGTTGTACCGGTTTATTTTGGTGTTGACTTCTTAACTGGGCTTTTGGTTGGTTCAACTAGAAGAAACGCTGTACGGATAATCTTGTTGGTACAGCTGGGCTAAATTGACTTTAATTGACATGTGTATTTCATTTTTTATCAAACGATTTGAGTGTTTGCTAATCTCTGTAAAACGTTTTCACTTGTCTCCCCTTCCATTATATATTACAGGCTTTTAACTTGATGCCAAATAGAACGAATATGACAGTTCTTAAAACATAATGGTCAACTTTTCAATGGCAATATAAAGATGGGGAAATGTAATAAACATACTGTTATCCTTTCAAAACCTCATCGTCAACAATAAACACCAAACCAAGAAGTAATTGGTGTTTTCTACTATAATTAAACACTCAATAGTATATTAAAAAAAACATCTAACCTTTAATAAAGAGCATGGTATAAATATTATATGTTACTATTAATCTCATAAATAACCATTAAACATGGGGTAATAGTCCCTCTTGAGAATATATCCCATCACTATTAAATAGACCTTGATAAATTTTATGGTGGCTTCTCTATTATGTGAGGATCAGCATTAACCCACTGATTACAGTTATGCAAATTTAACTGATTCATTAATTTTATAAATGCCAAATTAATTGAACTATGCGAGCATCTTTTATCCTTTTCAAAATAGTAGGTTACTCTCGGAGAACTCCCAAGAGGATTAGATTGCGTTTAGCTGAACAGGCTAGTTACAGTTTAGGCCTCTGGGTTCATTTGAAAAAATAGAAGTGACGGTAATTTGGAAACAGCTTTTTAGAAGCCTATGAACACAAAGAAAACACCCCCAAAATCAAAGGACGTAATTTGTACACTGCGTTAATTTTATTTCTTGCCACTTGTAACTTTTTATTCATTAAAATTTGCCTCGAAACCAGCCCCCCCCCCGAAAAAAATATTAATTCCTACAACTTCTCAAGACATAAAACCCCTCTTCAATTAGGACTACAATAAAAAGTTAATCTTCATTTCACAACTCAACTTTTTACTCATATTCCGCTTTAAAAATAAGTTCTACATCCGTCCAATCAGTTTCTCAAAGGATAGCAATCGTTTTTCATGGTTCTTAAGTAACATTTCTTTTCTCTTTATTTATTATAATTATTCTACATTACAAACCGGTGAAGTTTTATTTCATTACTGATAAATACTTTTTACTTTTCCTTCCTTTAGACACTCTCCATGTCACTAATTAAAAGTGTACTTTTATTCAATTTTTACAACATGAACTATAAAGAAATCTTCCAGGAAATAATGAATAAATACAAATTTATTTTTTATTTCTAAAATTTTATGAATGAATGTACACTAAAATTCTGACAATTTCCTTCAGATATCTATTCTATTTTAGGGAGACATTGGGGGGGTTTTGGTGGTATTAAAACAGAAGTATTCACTTTTTTTACCTGAATCAAGTATTTTATAATTTTACATTAAACGCTAAAACACCTTGGTAAATATTTCTTACAATATGGGGAAAGTCTTTTTGTGGCTGACAGAAACTAAGCACCATCCTGAGTTTAATTCCCTAACATGAAATGAATTGTTTGTTAAGATAAATCTGGACAGGTTTTGCATATTTTTTCAAATACGCTAAAACTATATTAAAAGAAAAAGGATATTGATAATGCAACAAACAAAAGAAGCTCAAGTAGAGCAAGAATTCCACAATATATCGCTACCTATACCTCCTTAACAACAGAGTTCCTTTTGACGTCAAAAGGGGAATTAGTCCCTATATTATTTTAAAAAACAAATTAGGTAACAAGAAATATAAACACAACAATAGTTTAGAACACAGGTATTTAAAAATCTAGGTTCTCACAGCAAAGGGTGAGATATTAAAAATTATAAAAACCCTATTTTTAAATTCGAGCTCTTGTATAAACGCAATTAGGTATCCCGAAACAAAGCAAATTAAACAAAGAAAACGTTGTTCAGTGACAAAGTCGCCGAGGTAATAGCAGGTTTACAAAACAAAGCATAAATTAAGTCATCTCTAAACAGAAACATATCCCCATTTATCTCTGAAAAATTAAATTGAAACTTGTTAACCCACGACAAGGAGCTTGTGAGAAAACTGCCAGAACGAAAGCGCTTTGAAATGAAGTGGTAAAATTAGCAAAACCGTTTCTTATATACAAAGTGCGAACTCTGCTTCACATTTTCAACCTTCTCACTGGAATGGTTTTACAAGTGTGTGAGTTGTGTTTCCAATTAGAAAAAATGGATAACAATTTCACGATTAATTACCGGAAACCAAAGCGTGGAAATTTAATGAAACCCCGTTGTGTTGTATTACTCCCTTAAAATTATGATTCAACATAAAGCTTCTAAGACCTCATAACCGCGTGTAAGAGACTTGTTCATGAATTATAAGATTGATACTTTTTTATTTTGTAGCATTTAAAAGAATGATACATTAATTCTTTAGTTTGTAGTAAAACTGTTGACAAAAACTTTATTGCTAAACATCATTTCAATTATGATTGACTGAAACAAGTTTATAAAAACTAAAACTATTCAACATTATAATGGGACTTATATAGTTTGGAGATTAGTTTATCAAAATTTGATAAATAATTCCAATTGTGACAATATTAGGTAAAATGTTTTGTTCCCGGCTTTTTGATTTTCAAAGACAGTATATGGAACTGAGGCTACATACTGTCCGTCATAATTATGAGGGATTAATAATTATGTCTATCTATAACTAAGTATATACGCAAATATTTAACAAATATAATGGAAAGCTTAACGAAAAACAGTACAATTAGTAACATTACATATATAGTGAAACAATAATTACGTGACTTTATCGTAAAACATCACAGTTAAACAAAAAAAACTTAGAACGGAACGTCTATAAACTGAGGTGACTTTTTTCCGATTGCTCATAGTTTTCATACATTGGTCAGAGACAGGCTGGTCGATATTGCCAAAAGATTTAAAATCAATTGGATGTAAACGTTGAATTATAATAAAACGAGAATTCATGAGTTCGCATCAACATTTGATGAATGAGAACCCACAAACAATAAAACTGAATTAAATGAGAACGATGGAAGCGTTTTACATTAATGTTAAATTTGCAAAGACAGCAAATTAAACACGCTTGAAGAATTCATTAAAGTTTATAAACATGTAGTAAATGGACGTCATGTGAGTTCTCTGTGTTTATATTCATTAGGGTTGGAGTCATGTTAAATGAGATGGTCTAACAATTCAGTTTTCCAATATTATTTGTTCAAAACACAATTCTTCTAATCACAAACAACAGCAGCGTTTTCGCCAACCGACAGATCAGCTGATAAGACGTGACGAAACAGTGTCTCGCCAACCGGACTGCCGAATACAGCCTGATAACGTCACAACAGTGTCATCGCCAAACCGACCGATCAGCTAGATACCACGTTCGCACTACAGGCGTCTCGCCAACCGACCGAGTCAGCTTGATAACGGCGCAAACAGCGTCTCGCCAAACCGACCGATCGCAGCTAGATAGACGTCGATGCAACCGAGGAACTGGAATCACCCAGTGTGATAGGTTGTTTCCAGTCTTCTGCCGGCCGTGATGTTGACTATTCCATGGTGATACATTCTGTGTGTGATAAGGACCGCAATCAACCAGATGTTGAGTTTCTCGGGTTATTCATGTAATTCGTGTATTGTAAAGTGTGAATTTATAAACTATGATGGCTCGAATGGATGTTAATCCTCGCCTTTCACAGACACCAGCCCACCAAAAAACTATGACTGATTTTTATCAAATGTCAAAGCCTAAAACACTGACTGAGGGTGCGTAATCCAGCATTTCAGAGCTATAAAATATGGAAAATAATTACATATAATATTCAACAAAACAGATTTAAGTTAAATTTTTTTAAATCGCATAGACAAATAGGTGCGTTTAAACAAAGTATATTCCTACATAATTCAAGGAAGGAATCAGTGTAAGTAACAATGTCCCTGAGTGGCCCTGCCCCGTGTAACTATGTCCGCATATTTGCCTGTGGCTGTGGCTACCGCAGAAATCTGGCATGTAAACTCAAGTAACATACTTGGCATGGCTGGACAGGGCCGCATTCATATCGTGACTTTCATATTGTACCCTTACATATGTTACCAGTGGAATGTCTCTTCTGGTTTGCGTGAAAGAGAAGTCTAAATTATTTGTGTGGTTTTTGTGTTGTTTTTTACTTCGACTATAACAATTACGTCAGTTTATCAAAACATTCCTACATTACATGTATGTTAAAATTTTAAACTTCAGTAGAAAATAGCCCTAACTTTTTTGCTCATAGTCCCACACCCCGTGACGTTCATCTACTATTCTTTTCCAGTTTACCTTCTTTCGCTACTAACCAAACGCAGACTTTCCCTTATTGTTCTAATATTCATTAATTAATACTTGATATATAGTTATATTATATTATTTTAAAGAAGGATTTTAAATTTAATTTGCATTTAGAATTTCCGCTAAGAATCGGATTATTGGCTGGGAGCTTTATCACTCAATGCTCTGCAACTGATATCCATTTACATAACACTGAATTCGATGGTTGGTGGTATATTATTCCTTGAAATTTGGACTTGTAGCATTCTAGCGAAATTATTCCCCTAAAAGAATTCATCCGTAGATCTTTAAATTTTGGGTGTGTGAAAACATCATCTCTACGATAGATTATCAAAAATAAGTTGTCCTATGATGGACCCCCCTTTGTTAATAGGAATTGGGGACACGGCGTCCTGCGTGATTTTTATAAGATATTATGATTTATATGATTTTATCATGACATTACCACGTAATTCTCCCAATACAGGATCGATATCGGGAATATGTATAATTAGGCTATCACTACCATCTCCTCTCTTAATAGTCTCATATTTATTATATTAAATTCAAATCTCCAAAACTAATAGTAAATAGACCTTACCACTGGGTTGACTTTAATGCAGCATTTTTTTCAGCAATGGAGGTCATAGGCAGGCATAAACGGGTATGTCAACGGGTTGGGAAGGGGAGGGGAAATATTTTAGAATTTGGCATTTTGTTGATTCAGTGCTTAATTCCGGTCCGTCTACGTAGGGAGAGTTGGGTTGATAATATTTATTGAAATGTATTTACATTATTTGACATAAAAGTGACCACTTTTTAAGAAAGGAGACAGCAAAGTAAACGATGTTGTTAGCACGTAGGAAAATGTGCCTTCTAGCCAATTCTTTGGAGACCTCTAGGATCATCCACGTGGAACTGAAAGGGTAGTTGCTTAATAATTATATCTATAATTAAAAATAGTTTGTTTTATAAAGTGGTACAATTTCTATTGTCCAAGTTTTTTATGAAAAAATATCGCACAGACTATATAAAAGTATTAAATGGGTATAATATTCTAAGAATCAAAAATTAAATTTTCCGGAGCCTCAATTGTTGTAGCTTAGAGATCTTCTAAGTCTGGACAGAATAATTTTTTCGCATGAATTTGAATTCTATATCAGTTCACATCTAATAAATTTAAAAACTAATGATTACTAGTAGAAGGTCACCTATTTCCCAGTTTATTTAAAAAAGATTCATTTTTTTTATTATTTAAAAAAGAGATAACCGATTATGTTTTTCAATGACTTTTAATCGTCATCTGGTTTTCAGTGATTTTGCTATGTATTCTCAGTATGTGGTTTCAGTTTAATGATGTTTTACTATATCAAAACTTATTTACAACGGCCATTCAGTTCTATTCACAATCTTGTTGTTTCACACACATCCTTAGTACTTTCTAACACAATAAATCAACAATTTAGCTCCATTCATTTACAACCAATGTTGACCTGTAAAAACCTAAATAAAGATAGTTAACACTCTCTTATTTATTGGTTGCATGTTTCTTTATTCCATTGTCCCTTTTTTGCGTTTTTGATTCGAGCAACGTTGGTTAAAAAGGTCCCTTTAATCCCACCTTGTTGTAATTTACTTTTCCTTTATTTGGCTACTTATAAGGTAGTTTTTTAAAGACTTGTAGGGATTCTTCTAAAATGAATGCACTATGCGGAAGGTTGCTCCATCCCTAGGATTTCAGCTGAGCATCACCTCTCTAATCAGCAGGGGTGAGATGCCTCTGCTGTATCGCCCCCCAAAAGGGAAATTTTCTTTTTCCTGACAAAGCCTAAATAAATGGACAGCTGGAATTGTCTGATGCTTGTCCACAAGTGTGAGGCGCTTTCGTATTATATCCTTCAAAGCTCTCGGCGTCATCAGCTCTGATAGTCGTTTCAGCTTGCGCCACTAACCAAGCTACACGATGACACTTCCGCCGAGGTCTCACGGTGCAAAGAATTTGAGCATTGAGTCTCGGAAATCGTCTTCTGCGAGAGCGTTTTCGACAACCCAGATGAAACGACAGGACCGGTACAGACCCCTTGAAAATAACTGCTGAAAAAAAAAACGACAGTTGGAAGTTTGCAGCGATATTAAATCAAGAAGATCTGCTGCAGGTCCCGCTGCTCACTTCAGCAACCGTTTGACTTTAGGAGAGGTCTGAGTGGTATTGCTAATTACCTGACCTGGTTGAACATAAAACATGTGTTGTTTCCTTTGCCAGTGTATGTGTGATTGTTTATTTGTGCTTGATAACAATTATCACTCGAGGTTGTTTATTTGCTTGTATTTTTAATTTATTTTCTGATAGCTTTGTTTGCATCAAGTTACATTATTTCATTATTCTATTTCATATTTTTTGCAATAGTTATTTCCAGCTTGTTATAGATTTTTTTTTTTTTGTACTTATTTACATCATATTTTACCGTTTATTTACGAGTCATATAAGTATTCTTTAAAAACACTTAGAGTTATTGCTGTATAGTGGTATTCGTCTTTTCATATAACTGTATGTGTTTGTAACAACACAAGTAATTGGTCCATTAATTTTCTCGTTATTTTATAAGCTCTTATTTCCCAATTAGATCTCTGTGACTATTCAAAATGCATTATTTTCTTAATTTATGTTATAGGTTTTCTCCTGTTGGTATGGAAATAAAGAAACAACATATTGATAACTTTTAGATTCCATTAGTTATTACCGGTAATTTGGAGGAAATTATATAATCAATATAAGCTTCTAAGCATACATATTTAGGAGGTCTCTTCACGAATAATTTAGTGAATGAATGATCGACATTCCCTCAACCGTACCTCGGGATTGTGGGATGTTTGCGTCTATGCAAAAGAAACTAGGCTACACTTAAGTACCATAAAATATTTTACATCTTTAATTTTTTCTCTTATTTTTAAGGACGGGATGGCCTGAATCCCCTTTTAAGCCTCTAATTCTGTCCGCTTCCTTCATGGCTGCGCTCACTGGCCTGTGGCGAGGATCTTATCCCAAAACTGAACAAGGGGAGAGTCGATAACAGTACAAAGTCGAAGGTACTTTTTTTTCTTCGTTTTCTTTAACAGCCCCCAAACCGCACCACCCCTCTCTCCCCCTCTCCGCGAGGCACACGAAGGCCTATTTCAAGAGGCGCTAGCTTTCTACGCCGTGACCACGTTTTTCCACATTCTTCCTTACACCCAGTTCGTCCTCCTTTCTTTTCCTCCTACTCTAAAGTGTCCCCCTCTCCCCAGAACAATCCTCTTGTAATGTCCTGGGAATCGATCGAGGAATTTTTCTGTCTTTTAATTTTTATGTTTTCTCTATAATTATTGTCTTGTTTTCTTTCTCTTCTTTATTGCATTCTGCATCTTCTTTCTTCATCTTCATTCTTCTTTCCTTTCTCCCTCTTCTTTCTTCATCTTCCTTTTTCTCTCTTCTGTAACTTAATTTATTTTTCTCTCATTAGAGTCTGTATTCTCCTTGCTGAGTAGCTTCATTTGATTTACTTATTTTCAATTTCACTTTGCCATCCTTGTAATTATTCATTTAGATTTTTTGTCCTGGCTATCTTCCTTCTTTCATCATCTTCTTTCTCCTTCACTTCTTCCAATTCCTTGTTAACCATACTCCTTAAAACAATTTTCCTCACATCCTCATATCCTTCACCAGATTCTCTCTCTCAAATTTCTTTCTTGCAGATTTCTTACCAAGTCCTTGTCTTGTTCTTCTCGCGGTATCCATCACACAATCTTTTATTACGTGCCAGGCATTTCTCTCTCTCTCCAACATCCTGCATCTATCTCGAGTCCCACTCAATACTAAATGTCTCACCATCATTTTTCTTTATAATTTCCGAGTCCATTCCACCATTGTTTGGTATGCCATATAGTTGGTTGAGACTTATCTTCATCTTTTCTCTTATCTCTCAGCCATACCCGTAAAATATTTTAAACGTCTCACGTCTCCTTCGATAGTTCCTTTTTTCCCATCGTACTGTTGTAGCCATGTTCCTCCAACGCAACTGTCCCTCCACTGACTCTTTTCTCTGCTCTTTACTACCACATCTTCCTCCTTCTTTCTCTATTTATATATCTTCTTACTCGGAGCTCAATCCTCGTATCTTTAGATTAGGTCAAATCTATTGGCAATAATTTACCTGCCACAAAAGAAGAACTCAAGAACTGCTTTCATGCAAACACTGTGGAAGTTGATCCTATTTAATGGCCCTTAAATCATCGATCTTTGCATTGACCTTATCTAATTCACATCTCTTCTAGTTCAATATCTGCCCCCCACAGTTCGCAGCCATTACAACATTATGGGCTCAAAACACCCCTTTAAATACAATTGATCATCATCTGTGAGATCCGGAAGACCCTTTCTCCGCCTTCAGATACCTTCTGATCATTTCCCATCAAATTTTCAATACATTTTTGTCCCTAGTCCGTTGTATATATGGTTCTCCAAACTTCATACCTTTCCTCTCAATTTTTCAACTCCCAAATACCTTTGTCCTTTCTGTCCGTTTATTGATATCTTCTTCCTTCAACTTGTACCAACTCAGGTCTCCTCACCATCTTCCGCTTTAATTAAACGATACAAGCAACTGTTTTCATGTTCCTGACAACAACACTAATATGAGCTTTCTCTTAGCCCGACACCATAATCCTCATCCGATATCGACGATACTTCGTTTTGGACTCCCGCACTTTCTCTTCTACTTTTTCCCTCTTTACCGATCACCAAAGCAAAGCATCATCCTGCGTATGCTAGAATATTTAACTCTATTCTCCCAATCAAGCTTTCCAACAGTCCATTCGAAATAGAATACCGCCCAAGAGGAGCGGTCCGAGAAAATCCGATCCCTGGGGCAATCCTCTTTCCAGTACTTTTTTTCCAGACCGTTCTTATTCACTTTGCGAAAACAACCCCCTAATAGTTTTCCTTTCCAGTAAAGTAGTCTCTGATAAATTCTTATTAAACTCTTCTCTTGAAACAAATCCACCTCCTTAATTGTTTCCAAGATTCACGGGCCACCACGGCACCAGTCAAAGGCCCACCCAGTTAATGTCCATAGAAAGACTCCAAGCACAAAATTTCTCTTTCCGTCTCCTCAATCTGCTGCTCTAAAGCCTGTTCTTAGGACATCAATTGGTCCCAACAAGCTCCTTCTTCTATATCCATATTGGGCACTAGTCTTAGTTTTCCCCCTCCTCTCTCAATCTTCTCCCCAGCCCGGTTTACCAATCAGCCTCTCAGCCACTTTTTTATTTCCCAATACAAGGCAATAGTGTCAGGCAGCGTTGGGCGGTATGTCTGTAGGATTCTCCCGCTGACGGCTCCGAGCGTGGATCATTTTCCCCCTCACACCTTTAGAAACCACCTTTAAGTTTCCTTCTTTTCCAATCATCTGGAAAAATTCCTTAGTGGCCATTCAATCAAAATTCATCGCTCTTAGCATACTTTCACTTATGAATTGTTTCATACTGTCTCTCTTATAATTTTCCTCACTGTTTATGCCATCAATTCCAGGAGCTTTTTTATTCTTTATCTTCATTAACCGCAGGCTTTTAATTCCTCCATCCGAAAATTCTTTCTTCATACCATTTCCATCACCATCTTCCTCGGTATCCTTCCTCCCCTTACAATACCTCTCTTTGTACCTTCTGTTAATCCATTTTTCCTTCATCATCCCCGCTGGAATAAGCTTTTCCAACATATACAACCCATAATGTTTCTAACTTCTCATCATCTTGTGTATATTCCACGCATCTTTTCCCTTTTCATACTTGTCAACTTTAATTGCAAACTTCTCCTTCTTCATTATCAATTACTGTATCATCCCTTTCACCCAAGGGTCCTTCTTCACACCTCTTCACACCATTCTTCTCCCATAATTTCATCTTCTCCTTTCTAATTTTCGCATAAACAAAAAAAAAAAAAAAAAAAAAAAAAAAAAAAAAAATTATTATATATTCTATGTACTTTGTTCCTCTTCTCTATTATTACATTCTTCCTATCCTTCCCTTCCAACCAGTTCCGTTCTTTGCCCATATTCATTCTTCATTTTCCTTGTCTCACGTCCTTCTTCTCTTCCAATCTCCTCCGTCCACCATTCCACCATCTTTTCTCCTTTCCTCGGTCGAAGGTACTGATAAAAATTGGCCTGCAGACGGTCCGGCAAGGCAGGTGATTTCCAACTCTGCGCGTATCTCTAAATCTCAGACCGCAAACTTTCCAACGTACTTTAGATCCACCTTGGCCCATCGGCACTCCCAAAATCCCATTCGTAATTGTTGAATGGAACTTCTCAATCATATTCATGGAACCTATTTTTTGTAATGTATGTTATTCTGTGTTTAAGGTAGTAGCAACCACAAAAAAAAGAATATTTCCCTTTTAGAACAAAATAACCAATTTTCACTATTTCCCAATTCATTAAGGATATTTATATTTGACTAGTTTGAAATCAAATTTTTTTCGCCAAGAAACAAATCTGGGATTGGTAAGTTGAAGATAAACTTTTTTTATTTAACATAGGGACTATCCAACCCTTAATTGGCACTCCTGACTATAAATTGTTTTATACCGACCTCTGCACTCTGTCTAAAGTTTCTTAGATATTCTTCTAGTTTGAAAATTCCCATTTACAACGACTGTTAAAACCTTTTTACTATTAAAAGACAATATGTTTGGAAAAGTCCATGCTAATTAAATCTTAATTAAAACGAGGCTGTGAAGTTTGAACTGTAATCAGCATAAAAAAATGTGAAAAAAAACAATTAAATGAGAGGCTCGGAGAGGTTGAAGCTTAAAGGAGCGACAGTTCTGTCCGAATAACGGGCTCGGAGTTCTTAAATGGAACCTCGTCTTTAGGACACAGGAGGAGATATATAACATGCAAGCAAGCCTCACAATCTTAATGACATTGAGTAATGGTTATTTTATTAATTACCTTCACTTGGATCATTGAATTTATGAATAACAACACAATAGTCCAAGGAGTCCGGAGAGACAATTTGGCTTGTTGCATTAGCCACAAAGGTGGGGGTTTTCTTGAAACCCGGTTATAGTTTTTCGTAAACGAACAAAATTTAATCAGTGCCCTCCGGTTTAGTTTTTGTTGGATGATAGAAAAATCAGGAAGGTAAACAGAAAAGTGTTTTTACAAAATATCAAATCTAACCTAATACTTTTGCTTAATTCAATAGTTCAACATTTATACGTAAGTTGCAACTAAATAGTAGTAGTTACAAAAAGTCATACAAATTGGTTAAATAATTAATTTTATATGACAAACGGCAAATTTTAAGTTCTCGTTCAAGTATACATACTGAGAAAAAGAAAGACAAAGTTTTTTAAGTATTGTTTTACTCTCTCTCTCTCTTCTCATCTCTCTCTCTCCGTCTCTCTACTCTCCACTTCCATCTCTCTCTCTCTCCTTCCCTCTCTTCTCATCTCTACTCTCACTTCTCTCTCTCTCATCGTCTCTCTCATCTCTCTCTCTCTCTCTCTCGAACCTCTTCTCTCTCTCTTCTCTCTACTCTCCTCTCTCCTCATCTCTCTCTCTCTCTCTTGATCTCTTCGTCGAACTCTTCCTCTCTCTCTCTCTCTCGGATCTACTCTCCTCCTCTCTCTCTACATCTTTCTCTCTCTCTCACTCGTATCTCTTCTCTCCTCTCATCTCTCTCTCTCTCTCTCTTCTCTCTTCTCTCTCTTCTCTCATCTCTCTCTCTTCTCTCTCTCTCTCTCTCTCTCGTACTCTCTCTCCTCTCTCTCTGCTCTCTCTCCTCTCATCCTCCCGCACCCTTACCTCCCTCCTCTCCCCTCCCTCCCTCCCTCCCTGCCCTCCCGCTCCCTCATCCCACTGTTCTCCGCCCACATTGGTGGTAAGCAACGGTCCCTGGGATGAAGAAAAGACTCTCACCAGGTTTCTCCAACTCGATTCATGGTAATACGATCTCCAAGATTGGTAATTACGGATCATGATGTAGACGGGAATATAAATATTACTTATTACCCAGCTCCTGTGTTGCTAAAATGTAGTCTAACATAAACAATAAATATTCTTAAATATGGAAATGTAATTTTTAAGAACTATATAAAATTCAGACTTTAGCCGATATTGACTTCAAAAATCAAAGAAAAGGACAAACTATATACACTACACTAAGACAAACACCAATCAGTTATTATAATGATTTATCAGATTTATAATAATAACAATAGTATGTAGCGTTATTGTAAGAAAAAAAGTGACGTTGAAACAGACTCAAGGCTCAGGGATTGTGAATAGTATTGTTTTCCACATCAGGTCTAGCCGCACAAATGTAAGCGTTGCATGAATAAAACTATACACAATACAAACTCAATCATTGGATAGCAACAACAGCAATAGCGTGCACAATTGGCATTTATTGAAACAGTACAATTTTGGTTTTGGTGCGTGGAAGCGGGGAAAAGGATGATCGTTAAGCACCAACATTCCCTTTCCCCCCCCCTCCTCGGGCCCAAGTTTCTCGTTGTTGGCGAGATAGATTTCTCTGCATGCGGATTAGGTATCACTATAAACATTATGTTTAGCGAAATTAAGATGCAACTTGTATTTAAAAAAGAAAATAGAACATATTTTTTAAGTGAAATTTACCGTCTTGTCGAGTTATTATAAAATACCTCTTTGTAAATTCATTTTAAAGTAACGCATTTCATTGATTTTTAACTGCTTGTTTTGTACTTTCCGTGTTTAGGTGTAGATAATTGTTCTAAATTAAGATTTTTAGTGAAAGACTTGGGTGTGGTGATTGAGATTTGGACTCGTTTAATAGATTAGGACTACAATTCAGTATTCCCAATAGACCAGATTGAGTTAAGTATCCGACAGAAACCGTAACAAAAGAGGCATCTGTCACAGACTGACGAATAGCGGTACACGATTTTCAATGAGACTTTCCGTTAGGACCGTAATAGATGAGAGACCGTCTAATAAGTTGATTTTTCTTGTGGTTTTCCGCCTTAGATTTGTATAAATACAAACACTTCCTTAAAAATCGCTAAATCTACTTACGACTATGAAGTGTAAATAATTATAAGACAGGTCCACTGTGCTATGATATTAGTGTTGTGTTGTTATAAGACAAATAGAAAATAAGCAGTAAAACAAGACTATACTCCGTAATGAGAAAGCTATTTTTGGTAAGACTTTTCTTGGACATTGGACTTTCACCTGTCCTCCACAAGAGCAAATATAAGATCTCCTAGGAGTTGGTTGGCCCAGAAGAAAGGGCCGTTAAAATCTGGCATCGCGGCCAGGCTCCCACCGTATAAAGCGACTAGAGAAACTGGGACCAGGTCTCAAGTGCTTTACACATCGAATACCCAGCCATCTGTTATTATGTTTGCGTAATGTAACGAGTAACTAGCATATCATTGGTAAACAACAGTAGTTTGCCCAACTTTTTTCGATGATAATGATACCACCACCTGAAACCAACAATCTCGAATGGCGTGATACAGTGTATAGGCATTTCTGAGACCTATTTTAATAATGGACTGTCTATAGGAGCGATGCCTACATTTAACGCTTACATCTGACCAAAATGATCCAGGTGTATTCACGCTCAGGCCTTATTATGAGTGGAGTGTCAAGAGGAAGATAAATAACCACGCGTCAACAGAAATTTGTATCTTATGTTAAATTTCATAATACAAAATAAAATATAGATTTATATATTTATTCGGTGTTTCATAAATAAAAAGTTAAAATAAAGAGTGTAAAGCGAATTGTTACTTGAATCTCCTACACGAACGAAAACACAATTGCTTTTTAGACCGTTTCACAGGGATTAATTATTACTCGTTCAAAAAATGGTTAGCATCTTTGTGCACGTGCTCCAAAAACAATAAATCGTACTTTTAAATTTAAAGGTGGATAATTGTAGCTTATTAAGCCGAACTGTATCGTTTTTATTTTTGTTTTTTTTTTTAAAGGAGAAGCCGATCTCCTTTTTTGCCTTATTCTGCCCGTCCTCATGGGCCACTGGCCTGTGCGAGGATACTATCAAACAGAATAAGGGGGGAGAGTCGATACAGTACAAGGTCGATGGTACTAATAAAAGTGTAGCGGTCACAGACAGGATTCGAACCTGCGCTATCTCTAAACTCAGATCCAAAGTCCAACGTCTTAGACCACTCGGCCATCGACACTCCCAAATTACGTTGTTATTATGACGGTAATCACCACAATGTTTATCTGTTAGTGGTGATTAATGGTATCTGATACGTTCTTACCCTTGGTAGGTGATGAACTGAGACACTACTAACTTACTTAATATTCATTTTACAAATAATGCAGATAATTAAGTTTTGGACTAATGTTAAATCGTTTATTAGTAATTGCAACGGTTTATAATATACTCGTGGTATTGAAACTCAAAGCAGGCCATGTCTAGGGTGTCGACTGGTCAGTCGATACTTGCGTGCAAGAACGGCAATCTGAGCATCGGCTTTGCACGATCTCCGACAAAAACCAATTACATTTATAAACAAAATTTCTAAACGACATAGCAAGTAACTAGTTTTTAGTTTCATAGATATCCATTATTGACAAATAAATGAGAGTTCAGCTGACACTATGGAAGCTTCAAAAGCAATCAGTCAAATCTTTAGTTTTAAATTACAACACGGAAAATTGTGGACAATTAAATTAAGTTATATCGATTCGCAATAACTGACCTAACGTTTCAAAGATAACAAGTACTCAATATACATGACAAAATAGAGTTGGACGATTATAACAGAAATTGTGGTAAATTATTGATTTCTAATTCTGTATGCAACTTTATTACAGTCCGTATGGTTAATAGATTTCCTGCATTTCAGTAAAACCTGTGTCCAGTATTTTACGGTAGAATTACCACACATACATTTACGATGCAACGCGTAGTATATTAATGATACAGTAAATAGTACATACTGCAGTAAACTTAATACATTAATAGTACATATAAACTGTACATACTGCATTAAACGTAATACATTAATGATACAGTAAATAGTACATACTGCAGTAAACTTAATACATTAATGATACAGTAAATAGTACATACTGCAGTAAACTTAATACATTAATGATACAGTAAATAGTACATACTGCAGTAAACTTAATACATTAATGATACAGTAAATAGTTACATAATGCAGTAAACTTAATACATTAATGATACAGTAAATAGTATATACTGCAGTAAACTTAATACATTAATGATACAGTAAATAGTACATACTGCAGTAAACTTAATACATTAATGATACAGTAAATAGTACATACTGCAGTAAACTTAATACATTAATGGTACAATACACTGTACATAATGAAGTAAACGTAACACAATAATTGTACGGTAAATAGTACATAGTAAAGTAAACATAGCACAATAATCTTACAGTAAATAGTACATAGTACAGTAAACGTAGTAAAATAATCTTACAGTAAATAGTACATAGTACAGTATACGTAGTACATTAATCTTACAGTAAATAGTACAATAGTACAGTAAACGTAGTAAAATAATGGCACAGTAAATAGTACATAGTACAGTAAACGTTTACAGTAAATATAGTACAATAAAGGTGGTAAATTAGCGGTACAGTAAATAGTTCATGGAACAGTAAACTTACTACATTAATAGTACAGTAAATAGTACATAGTATGCAGTAAATGTAGTACAGTGCTTACGCCGCAGAATCTGACAGCAGAGTGGGGCCGGGCGGAGAGCCAACAATTCTTGTACGTGACATCGATTTTCCGGAGTCCCGTCTCCACCACCGACACCGCAATTATTGTGTATGTTGTGTGTTGTGTTGTTGTGTGTATGTATGTTGAAGGATGGAACAAGTGTGTGAATATACAACCTTCTTTTACCTTCTTTTGGAAATTGTTTTATGGGATCACTTGAAAAATAAAAGTACTGGGAATACAAAAGAATGTTTTAAAGTGACAGAAACCTCTAATTCAGGTCTTAACTAATAATAGCAGAAAACATTTCCATTTATAAACTTTTTCTAGCGACCTTTCGAGTTTGTCGTCAATAAAGTCATCAGCCATAATGTGTTTTTAACGTTCTTGGATTGTTCGGATGAGCTAAATATTAGTCAGCTACAGTTGTAGTTTTTATATTTATTTATTAACCTTATTTTTGCAAGCTTTTAAGATTAAAGATATATCGGCGACATAAACCCATAGGGTCCACAGTGCTCTACAAACAGGCGGTTATGTAACAAAAGGTAGCTGCTATCTACGCCAATTCAAAAAAAAAAAAAAAGTAAGAAATCATTGATTTGATTTACCGTGTATCCACGAACACAGCTACGGTCGCACAGTCCAGTGAGGATACTCTCACGTTCTCAATGTTCGCCAGTGTCGCTGGAACATTGGGCCCTTTTTTAACGTACTCAGTAAGTCTTCGCGACAGAGTCCTGACTTACTTTGTTGCGTCCTCCCTCAGTGAGTTGGACTTAGGATCACAACTAAACAGGTTTAAAAGATAGCCCAACATATTTTCATGATTAGACAACCGTTACTAATATTGAGTGAATCCCGGGAGCATTCTCTTAAAAAACAAATTCCATACTACCGGCCACTGGAACTGTAGAATTCATGAGTAATTATTGGATGTAATACATGGTGTGCTTCTTATATTTTTTAATAACAACCGGCTTCACAAGTGCCACCGCAATATAAAAAACTTATGAACTTTTATAGATAATTGGCTTTTAAATGCAAAAATGGTTCTTAATTATGAACTTTCTTACAGTATTGTACGCATGGTAAAACTCAGATAATTTACAAAATTCTATTTCCTTCATATTTTTATATATTTTAATATTTGCCATGAAATAAGACATATCCAAAAAGTTTCTTGGAACTGTTTTCTATATATCCCAAAATTCACTTTTTTATCAGTACATCCAGATATTTTTTGTTCATTACGTATAATGTGACACTTCTGTAACCATAACATTATTTAAAATTTTACTTTTACAAGACTTATAGATTAGTTTATACTCTACATGGATACCTTATGTTTTCAATTATGAATGGGTAATTAATTCTGGATTTGTAATAAATTTTGATTGAACGAAAAGTCAACAATATCTTCCAATAATTTTATTTTGCATACACGAGGCCCCCTTTGTCTCAGCCATCAAAAGACTGCTCATCGTCAGGTGTGAAAACAAACGAATTTGAATTAATGTAGAATATTATAAACATTTTCAAAATTAATTAATCAGCTGGAGTAGAGCTTATATAAAAGATTTGTTTAATTTAAAGGTAAAAATTAGAATAAAAGTAATAAAAATTAATAAACGTATCGATGGCATCATATTGAATAGCTGAAAGCGCCTCGTGTGTGAAATAATAAAATATATTGGAGAATTTTTGTAATTTTATAATTCATAAAATGTACTGTAATCTCCAATAAGAAAGAGGCTACTCGCTGTTCAATGTAAATCTGGATTATGCGTTCGCATTAATGAATGTAAATTACATTGTTGGTTAATAATTGTGGTAGTTCTATCATATTTGTACCAGTTAGTTGCGATACATCGGAAATAAGTGGATCATTCGTATGTTTCTACTACCACACAAGTCTTCATTACTAAAATAATGCATTTGTGTATGTGTTATAATATATATATAGTACAAATAATTGGTGTACCTACAATAACAATCCAGGTCACCATGTAATGGATTAAATATCGAAAGTCACATTATTATATATGGTGGGTGCTTAGTTTGTCTTACATATAATAATTTTAAAAACTTGTTTACTATCAATATTTGCGTCTAACGTTTACAACAAGAATTTATATTCTCAAAAAAAAGCGTTTTTTCACGAAGCAACCCGTTTTTTTTAAAATGGATTTGTATCTGATCAGTTTGACTAATAATGATTCTTCATTAAGATGTCAGTAATAGGTCCTTGAGTTATCAGTAGCTAAACGCTTCTATCTGGTGATCAGGTATACAGTATCAGCTGATTAATGTGTTATGAATTTGGAACGAGAATATTTATACATCTAGTCTAACACAGACGTCTATCGACGTATAAGTGCATCTACAATGTATTGATCCACTTAACTAGTTAACATAACCTAAAATCACATCGGTTTACTGAGGCAGTCGATTGGTATCTGAATAGCACGAGTCACACCATATACTGTTACTCGTACTTCAACCTGTTCGTTTTAAACGAAGGTGTTAATATATCTACAATGTATTGAGATCACTCTTAACGTAGTTTAAACCATTAACGTAAAGTGTGTGGGGACACTTTCTCGACGTTTTACAGTGAGCACGACTGTTGAGTAATCTAAGTAGCACGAGTCACCGACCAGACATATACTGTTATCTCGTACTTCAACCTTCGTTAACGAAGGTATTGTTATATATCTTACATGTATTGATCCACTTAACTAGTTAACAATAACTTAACAGCACTTCTCGGTATACTGAGACATCGTCGGTACTCCTAATAGCACGAGTCGACAACCTGCCATATACCATGTTTAACTCGATTGACTTAAAACCTCTTCGTTGAAACGAAGGTGTTATACTTATTATCTACATGTATTGATCCCACTGGAACACTAAGTGTTAACATTAACCCAATCAACACTTTCGAGTTAAACTGAGGCATCGTACGGTATCTAATCAGGGCCACTAATGCTCACAATACATTATGACTGTTACTCGTATTTCCAAACCTTACTGTTTTATCGAACGGTGTTAGATATCTTACATGTAATTGATCAACTTATCGCTATGTTAACATAACCTAAACACTTCGGTTTACAGAGCACGTCGGTATCTAATAGCACGGAGTCCACAACCATATATCTTGATTATGCGTCGTACTTCAACCTTCGTATAACTAAATAGGTGTTATTATATATGCTAAAATGTAACTTGATCACTTAACTAGTTTAAACATAACCTAAACACTTCGGTTACTGAGCACGTCCGTTTATATCTAATAGCACGAGTCCACAATCATTATACTGTTCACTCGTCACTTCAACCTTCGTATAACGAAGTGTTGTTATATATTCTACATTGTATTGAATCACATTAAACTATGTTAACATAAACCTACAACACTTCGGTTAGCTTGGAGCACGTCGGTTATCCTAATAGCACGAGTCCACACCCCCGCCCCTCATTATACCTGTTAGCTATCGTACATTCAACCTTACGTTTAACGCAAGGGTGTTTATATATCTACCATGTATTGCATCCACATTTAACTAGTTAACTATAACCTATACCACTCTACGGTTTATCTGAATGCACGTCGGCTTAATCTAATCTCAGCACAAGGTCACAATCATATACTGTTACTCGTACTCTCAACCTTACGTTAATCGAATGTCGCTATTTACCATACTATACATGCACTTTTTAGATATTGTAATTAGTAGATGCATAAATAGTTACACCTAACTCACAGGGGTTTAAACGACACGATGTTACTATAGAAACACCCTTGTCCTATATGACAGTATGATACAATGCTGTAATTAATATATGTATAATATAGAATAACGGGCAGAGTAAGGTTACAAAGAGGGTGTATCTCTGTCCTAGCCACGGGACGCCGCTCATCCCTCTTTCCAGTAACCAATCCACTCCCCACCGACATTCATAATAACTCGGACCGAACCTCATTAAAAATATTAAAAAAACCTAATTTTATATATCTCCATTTTGCCTTTAGACGTTTAATGTAACAACGCTACATAAGCTATTAAGTAAATTACGATCGTTTTTGTTACTATATAATTATAGTAGGTTTTTTACCAAGTATACCAGTATATTCCCATCACATACTTCTCCTCTCCACTTTTGACAGAAATATATCTCCAGAATCAGGTTTTTTACTGTGAAGGGAAGTCGTTATAAGGCTAAAAATCATAATTTGGAATTTCTATGTCAACTTTAATTCTCAACCCTGAATTGCGGAAAGCAGGGGGATAGGGTCTCAAAAATTATTACATTTTAACCGGCTATCTGTTTTTATAGTTGAAAATAACAGACAAATTTAAATAATGTATGATTGAATTATCTCGCCGATAGACTTATTCTTGTACTTTTTAATTGAAATCTTTTACACTTTCCTGTAAATAATTTGTACTGGATTCAGTGAAGTAGAATCTCTGGATTATACGGACCATTGTTCTTCCTGGGTCTAACGATAGGGTAATTAATTGCTCAATTTCACAATACGATAGTGGGCGAGGTTATTAAGAAAATGACAAATTATTATCTTATCCTCCAATCCCCATTAAGAATTGCTGGTTGAAGTTTTCACCCTATATCCCAAAATACCCATAATTTTTACTTTTACGATGGATCAATTGCGTATTGGATATTGGACATATAGCTTTTGTTTGAAAGTTAATAGGGTTATCTAGTTGCGAATTTGGGGGGGGCCCTATTATATAATTTATAATGTTTAAGAGCTGCTACTTTTAATACGGACGAAATGCAAACGTTTTATAGCCTCCTTTTTTTACACTTCTTGAAATATTTGCATATCGGCGGTTATAATATATTGATATCCTGGATATAAATTATAAGAATCCCTTCTATATGACAATTCACTTGTAGTAATTATTAGCACAAACTGCATGTGGATATTTTTAAAAATTAATTGGTAAATACATTGAGGTTGTAAAAGCTATTACATGTTGTACATCTTAAAGACTCATGTTATGTGCACTGATTCCACTATTTGTAATCTCTAACATCAGTTTTCCAGCTAAATGTATGTCTAAATAAAATTGTTAATTGGAAAAAGAGGAAGAGTCATGGATCTTACTTTTATTAAAACTTAAAAAATAAGAAGAACTCGTTTATCTTGGTGTTTTATTCCGATAAAATTGAAGAGTCTTACGAATATATTTCCCGATAGTAAAGCTAGTGTTTTCAAAATGGCTTCTGAAAAAAATATATCGAGGTGGGTCAGATTGTAACATATTTTAAAAACTACTTCAGGAAAACAACGACAAGTTTTCGGTTAACTGTTCATTTCGAATTTCTCCTCTTTCAAGTGACGATCTTAACAAAATCTTGAATTTTTGAATCCGAATGTGGCCAGAAACACAAAAATAATTACAAAAAAAAACATAACAACTCCTTATATATGGAAGGACATTAACTCTATCCCAACCGAAAGGACCTCGCTCGATTCACACGCGAAAGAACACTCAAACAATCAGGCATCTTAATAAAAAGTGTAAAAACATAGAAATTACAGCAAGATCCGAAGTTTATGCGTTCAAAGAGACGGAAATCATTTTTCATTATCTATTTATAACGAGTTGGACGAAGGGCATAAGTGGGTGCAATGAATCTTGAGACATCGCACCGTTTTAAAATTGGCGGGACACACTGTGATATTTTCACTTCTATAGCGGAATGGAATTATGAATGAAGTGAAAGTTGCGTATGAAAAGTCATTTTGCGGGAAAATTGGCAAAACTACGGACTAAGATAAATTTAATTTCTTGTTTCCACATCCTCACTTTAATGTTCTGGGGCTGATACGGATACAATAATGCACCTGGTGTTATGTTAGAGGTCTCCACTTGAAGAGGAGTAATCCGATAAAACGTTACTAATAAACTTATGTGTTTTCTGCAGTCATTTAACAATTGATATAGAAAGGGTTTTTTGCATTCAGATATTTTCCAAAGTCGCCCTTTAGACTTTATAACCTGAGAAACATCGTTTTGTTTATTTTATTTATTTTATTTGTATTTATTTATTAATACAAGTTCGTTTATTAACATAGTCCTTGGCCTCAAAAAGTTACATAACAAAACCTTGTCGGTAAGGTTCCACTTGGAAAAAGTTATGTAGGACATACATTGATACAAAATATTCAAATTTTAACTTTCTACTTTTTTAAATTTACTAGAAATCTATAAAACTCAAATTCGATGCTGGTTTGTTTTCTTATCGGGCATGCAGCAATAGCTTCCCTAGATATTTTGGTACTTTTGTGGTTGTAAATTTGACTTGATCGAAACAGTAACGTTTTTTTTTTTTCTCTCAAAAATAAAGAAACTTTAATAGTTAATAAGTTAAAAATTAAAAAGCATATTTGAGTCCCTAAAAAATCCCAATTCAGTTTTCCCTCAATTTTCCACTTATTTTAGAGATCAACAGTAAATAAAGGTTCTTTCTATTTCGGTTTGTGTTGTATTGTACAGACAAATCAATGTGGTGGTGTTAAGCAGAACACTAAACATAGTGCAGTGAATTGACATACTCATATAACTGTTCATACTCTACATTCAGCAGACCTCATTACATCAGCTAGACTATGTCTATCAATGCACTCCATGCAATACTATTTGATGTGCAGATCTCACATCGGAATACGTCTTAGTGAGTGTTACAAGCCATTTAACCTTTTGTACATTCTCTCGTTATTGTTCTACGTTGATTTAGTTTTCTTGTTTGTCAGTTAAGATCTATTCGAATATTTTTACCTAGTTTAAGGGATCTTAACAGAATTCTGGAACGAATTTTAAACGCTGCTGTTGAATAAATCCTTGTTTTTTAGGAGGTCTCTCAACAAACTTCGACCCCTTTACACAGGAACTTCATGATTAATTATAGGCAGGTGACAAACTTCAGAATATGAACAACATTAGAACGATTTATGTCTCGAACACTTAGTCGTCTCCTAAATTACCGACCAATAAACTAATCAATAAGCTCTCTGAGAATATTTCTAAGTAAGCATCAAAATCATACCAAAAACAGTGTCAAACTCTCGATTAAAAACCCCTCTTCCTGGTGTCCATAAGGTACTTTTACACAAGCCGTGAAAATAGATCATTAGTGGGCCCCGCTGGGAATAAGAAACAGATATTTGAAAATTATTAATTGATATGGTAAAAGTGAGAGAATCCCAAGTATCATAATAATCGAATGAGTCAATGGACTCGCAAGAGTCAGCTATTGTAGGTATGTTATGAAATTATCAAAAGACTATACATCGTATTTATTTTTTTTTTTTTTTTTTTTTTTTTTTTATTGTGCTTGTTCATTTTTTTTTTTTTTTTTATTTTATTTGCGTATCTATTGAGTGTCATTGATATTATCCAACTTGTATTTAGTTCTGCGCATGAAAATAATGAAATTTATTAAAGAGGCGGAGTTTGGGCTATCGAGCCTTTCTCCTGCCACATTCAAAAACCCTCTCTATACTCATGTCATAAGATGATGATCAACCCCATATTCTTTGAAGGTCCAAAATTGTACTTTTCACCTACCACTGTAAACAATTATCAACTCCACCAATGCATAGTATATAATTATTTCCCACTCCCTCCCTCCCTCCCCCCCTCCCAATTGGATTCTCTAGAAAATGTAATACTAAGGATTCGGTTTTATTTTATAAAATGACTCTTGGAGTCTTAACATAGTTGTCGAGCCAGTTTACGAGGAACCAGGCCAAGACAGTAGCCACTGCGCCCGCCCTCTATCCTATTTTTACACCAACCTGCCTCCCGGGGCGTACTATCATTAGCAAACTTCTCCAAAACAAACTCCTCGAAGCTGGAATATACATTCCCTATATGTGGAGGCCATGCGCACACGCTTTGTAGATCTAGTCTGCCTCTCTTATTTCCGTTTCTCAAAGGCAAACTATATATAGGATGCTCCACATAAACAAAATTGCCTCTTCGCTTGTGGCCTCTTTACCTTGGAAAAGTTTGGAAATTTTTATTTGTACTCGTATACACTATTAAAAACAATTTAAATATATGTCAAGGTTATATA
>NW_025782226.1:0-35453 GCF_021130785.1 Homalodisca vitripennis
GAAATTTATTAGTGTGTGAATTATAATAGCATATACTATAATATAAGGGAAATAAATCAAGGAACCATCGCCATTGCTTTTACCCTTTTACAAATCCATAGTTATTTGCGACTTACCAACTCGGTACTGGAATAAATTATAAACGCTGAGGAACGAAAACAAATTAAGGTAAGTGAAAACCTTAAACAATCCCTCTTGTAGTGTCATTTTTGTTGTTTGTTGAATCAATAAGGAAAACAGCGTCTGTCAATTTCCGTTATAAATTTTGGTTCCATTTTCATAACTTACAGTGTTTATATTTCCGTTTAGTTCCATACTTGCTTATGAAGAGTAATGACTTACACTTTGGTTAATGTTTTGTAGTTTTTTTTTCTTTTTTAATACGAGTGCTTATTGAATTAATAGTTCTCTGAATAAGGTATTTGCTATATAACAAGTAAAACTGTCTCTAACCACATACCGTTTCAGTTTTGAGTCATATAATTGTAAGGCTATTAACAATCGTACAGAGTTGGGAGGATTAAAGTACCAATTACTGAAACAGTAAATTCTTTATAACGTTTAACCTTTTTAAAATGCAAACAGCAATGGTTTCTACCACTGAAACTATCCCTAATAATATGTGCTATTAGAAAATGCGCCTTAGATTTGTTGCAGTTTTATAGCACGTTTAATAAATAAGACACTTATTATGTGTTAACTCTTACGACACGATAATGTATATATTTATATACACAATATACGTAAAATAACACTATCAATGGTTGGACGCAATTATTATTTAAATTCCTAGAATGAAACAGTTTAAAACATAAATGTCAATTCTCATTGTTTATAAAGTTAGTAAAGTATAAACAATAACTCTTAGAAACTAAGAAATGTTATGCTTTTTTCAATATAATTCCTAGAAGTTATCTGAATCAAAACAATCACAACTGTTTAAGTTTTTATCCGGACAATGGGAATATTCTTCCTGAATGAAACACCACAAAAATGTTTTTTGAGTAGGAATGGCTATCATAATACTCAACATACAATTAAGTTGTACTATTTTTCACCTTCAAATTGAAATACATCATTCTATTAACTGAGTATTTTTAACTTGACCAAAAATAATAAATTTAAATACGAATATTCTCTATCCTAAACAAACTAAACTAGACAAGATCTTATTCAACTGTTGTGTTGATATAAATAATGCTAGACTTGTATGGTAGAAAGAGTTTATAGAATCGTCCATATTTAAATATTTATTTATTTACTATCATGACTACTTTTTAATATTGAGTTTTTAAAATCTGTAAAATAAAACTGAAATAAACTATAAATGAAAAATATAAATCTACTTTTATTTTATTCATAATTTATTATTAAATACAAGTATATGAACATATTTTAAGTGTACAAAAAGGATCTATAAATTGATACAAAATATTCCAAAACTTTAATTGTGTAAACAATGTTTAGATGCAGTAAAAACAGGAACACTTAGATGACTATCACTTCAACGGCCATATGATCTTAAAAATGAAGATTGTAAAGGGATGTATAAAGGGTTATTACAACCCTGTAGTACCAAACTTATGCTATGACGTTTATTGAATAAGGTACATTCAGATAACCTTAATATAATCGAACTAACTATACCGTACATGTATATTTCAATCTTCATGATTGGCAAACTCTCTAAGATCCGCTATTGGAAGACAACGCAGCAGATATTAAAAACTCCGCTGTTGTTTACAGAGATCAAAAGACCTAAGATTAAAAATAATTAAAATTTAAAAGTATATTAAATATATGAGAATACAAGAGATATAATGTATATCTACAAATTAAAAAATAAACGCAATAGAGAGGGTACTCTGGATGGTTTTACTTTACATTAAATAAACCAAGTTTTCCAGACAATCAAATGATAATAACTAATAAATAATAAACTTAATATTAAAAGGAACTATTTGGTTACATAAGTAAATTTCGGCATAATTGAACTGGTTAAAAAGTATGTTCATCAATACTGCGTTGAATTTTCCAAGTTGCCCTGAAAATCAAGAATATAATACAAATGTTGCTTTTCAAAATCTACTTCTGTAAAAAAACCGTCCAACTAAAGTCATTGTAATCTAATTCAGGTCTGTTATCACCAGTACCATTAGTTCAGTTTGAATTTTAGCAGTTATATAGAAAAATATGCATATTCCAGCCGTTTAAATTAACTTCCTGGAAGTTTTTATACTGAAATAGTTGCGTTGCTGCACTGTTCTAGAAAATATATACCCATTTCGTCTTGGGAACGAAATTAGATTAAAAGACTATACTTCCGATCGATATATCTGGTGCCGATCGATATATTGATTTATAATTTTTAACTCAATGAAGAAAATATGTGTATTAGAAGATGTATGAAAACATCTACTTAAATGTTTGTGTTCTGTTAACGGTACAAAGGAAGGATTAGAGAATCCTTGACACTAAGTTCATTATTCATTTATAATATTTGAACTTTTGTAAAATAAGTTTCGCCGGATAGAAGTCCTTTTTCGGACTGTAGTTTGAAAAAGAATGGCTCGGAAAGGCCCGTGGTTTTCATCCTCCTGATTTCCTTAAGCCGCAATAAAATCGAGTGCAATTTTTCTATTGCTCCATCATTGTTAAATATACAATGAGATAAGATGTAATAATTGTGTATTTACCTCATAATTCTTCATCTATCAATTAATATACTTACTTACCTCGAAATCGTAATTATATTAGCTACCTAACTGATTGAACCAATTGCCTGTTGTTTGTTGAACGTTGGTTTAATCAGTTATATAATTAGGATCTTTCTTTTATTTAAATTACTATGGATACCGTAATCAGTTTCCTACTTGAAGTATACAATTTTTACGAAAATATAAAAAATTAAAAGAGGAGGAAATGATCATCAACAGTTGGCAACACATTACCGTGATAGCAGGAGCAGCATAGGAACTAATGTTAGAGAAACTTGTCGACAAATGCCAGCAGATGAGAGAGTTTAAAGCAACAGTCCGTCTTTGCTGACTTCATTTACTTCTACCACAAAAGACATTTTAATTCCTTCCACAATTTCAATTAATTTAAAATAAATTGTGGAAGGAATGAAATCGTCATATATTATAACCTAGTGACTTCCATCAAGTATTATAAAGCATAAAATCATTTAATTCCTCACCATGGGTTGTCATCATTCGCCTTAGATCCCTTCAGATACACTATACTGTTGTCTGTATATACATAGGGTTAATAGGCAAATCGTCGATGAATAAAAACAGTCCTGGGGTAATATAAAAACATTTTCGTTTAAGATGAAATATAATTAAGGAACATTAGATGATTTCGAATAAAATGGTTCTTAAGGAAATTAGGTATGATAGATAAAAATATGCCATGCCCTCCATAAACAAAATAATATTGTAAACGAACTTTTTTAATCTAAATTTACTAAAATGCCCTAAGTTCTGCTTAAAAATACCTGATATTTTTGTGGAACTACAAAAATTTGTTTTATATGTCTTAGAGTTGAGGTAAGTAACATCGCGTCCTCTTCAGATACAAGAAGTACGGATTACAGAAAAGTACAGTACAGGCAGGCACATTCAGACACAAGCAAGTACAGGCGGGTACATTCAGGCTCAGGCAGGCACATATAGGGTACAGTCAGGTACATGTGGGCACTAGCGGATATAGACAAGTACAATTTCATCCACTACCTCAAGTGTGGGACTATGGATACTTAAAAACGTTTCTCAGTTGTTATCCAAGACCAAACCTATCGTATCTTTTTAAATTTCTGGCTTTTATAATTTTCTTTCATATTTTTAGATTAGCAATACAAAAAAGACTATTACAAGAGACCTGCTAGGAGCATTCACATGTTTTAAAACAACAATTTTTAATGAAAAAATATAAATAACAGTTTCAAACCGTTCAGCTTTTAATTATTTTTGTATAAAATAAATTTTTTTCAACGCTGGCTGTTTGAAAACAGATTTAATTTCCGAACAAAGAGCCATTTGTTGACAAAATTCTTGGAACCGTACTTTCCTTTCTACTGCCTTTTAATGCTGTGGCAGCTAAGCGTAATCAATAATGGGAACCTCAGAACTCATTACTTACCTCCATGCACTTAATGTTAAAGAGAATCACAAGTAGTAATGTGAAATCCTGCCAATAAATAAATATGTTATATACCCATAAAAAATATTGTTTTATAATAAGCGATAATATTTTCAATAATTCGTGAAGAGGCAAATACTACAGAAATGGTGGATGTTCAATGTAGTAATAAATTTAACAAAACCAACTTTTATAAAATAAAAGACTGTGACATAACAAAATGCTGCCACTTGGAATATTGAAACTAAAATAAAGCATCAGTTAACCTTGTGAAGACCGACTGTTTGACTGAGTTATGACTTTCAGTTTCTTTATCCCATTGGCTGAAGCTGTTATAATTATTATTATTGTGACACTGACGGCTGGTTTAAAATGCGTAATTTGAAATTATTGTTATTTGAGCGTCTAACATTAAATTTCTTTATCCGTTTAAACGAATCAAAAAATTTCCTGTGGTTATAAAGTACAAATTGGCTCTCAGCCCCTGAAATTGAAAGTAAAGAAGTAAAAATTCAATCTGGAAAAATTTTCAAAACTAGGGTAGACAAGTCTAAGTAAAAATAGTATAATTCGGAATTGTAAGTATAAAATCCTGTATAATTCCTTATTATCATGTATTCAATTGGCTAATGTTGAAGTGGGTTTAATTAAATTGAACCAAACTAAAATCCATGTTCCATTTGTGGTTTGGATTTAAAACTAGCAGAAAATATCATAATATTTTATATATAAACCTAATAATTAATAACTGTTTTACCAAGCAATCTTCAAATCTCAAATCCCGGATGTGCTACAAGCCTGTCTGATATTCGGCACAAGGCAGGCAGTGGTTAGAAGTGGTAAGCTGTTTAGTGGTTTAATCAAATTTCTTGTAGTATTTATTAACATGTTAAAACTTGCTCGTTGTATAAGGTGCGTCAGTGCGGCAGTATGAGTTTAGACTTTGTGTGAAGCGAAGTCTGGCCTTTTTCCATTGAAAGAGTAGTCTCTATTTCGAATGTACTACAAGTTAAACCGAGTAAGTACCAGAAGAATAATATTATTGTTTTACATATTGCGTGTCACTCCTTTAATATTTTTAGGTCCACATTATTTGATTATATTTAGTTAAACATTTTTATAGTTTGTTCTTTTATAATATCTGATCTAAATAGCTTAAGTTTGTCTCAGATTTCTAATAGTTTGTTGTTTTTTTCCATAAGTACTTTCAAGAAATGTATGTCACCTAATAATTTCAAATATATATCGAATAAAGTAATTAATTAAATTAATACACACTGAAGACAAAAAGTATACTGAAGTACCGATCTATTACGATGAGGGCAGCAAACATTTATTAGAAACTAAACGAATTGAGTGAGATATAATTTTGTTTAAATTTATAGATTTGTATTATTATGATTTTTAATATACAGAGTTGATCTTTTAGTTTAATATTAGTTAATAAACTCCTTTATTTCAACAAGTGAAACATTTTTATTTTAATGCATAACCAAGTAACAAGATACACGAACCCATACTTACAATTTTGTATCTGATCTTTGGGTGTACAAAACTTCAAACCTTGAACATATCACACATACAAAACTCAGTTTATATTACAGTTTATAACTAGCTACACATTTCATCGCTATTTCATCCTACATAGTGTAAAATATAGATTTGTTTCAGTGAACAATATATGTGACGTAATATTCTTGACACCTAAGACAATGATGTGGAATGTAACTTTTGGTATGTAAATAATAAATATTATTCATGGTTACAGCATAAAGTCGTACCGATAGCGCATTACTAAATGTGGGCCAATTGCCATGGAGAGGTGAGAAATAAAAAGGCTTGTTTGCTGAATACCTATATAATAATATATAGTGTTATATTCCTAAACTGAAACATTAAACGTGCCACTCATGTGGAACTCCGTGTGGAAACAGCGGCGGTTTAAACGTTCGGTGCTTTGTGTTTTATTTATTACATACGGTGCTTTATTCCGTTTTTTGTCACATAAACAGCGTAAATTTTTAACGCTGACTTTTTTAATCCATCATTCGTACTCAGACCGAATGATGGATCCAAATGTCGATGTTGTTCAACAATCAATACTATGTGTCGTTGAAGATGATGCTGCTTAAAAATACGAAACTCGGATCAGCACCATACTCGAGTTATCCTTCACAATCACTTCTATATTCTCAAGATTTCTGAAATCTCTTACGCACAAATTGTTGGATAATATACATATATGTATTATTACAGGGTCATAAAAAGGGAACAATATAATAGAAAAAAATATTAGCAACCTATGAACAGTTTATCTAAACATGGGTTAATTTCAATGAAAAGGCTTACTGTAAGCCTATGCCTAAAAGCAATTCATTGTTTAAATAAAATTCTAATATTATTTAAACGTTTTATACTATAATAATAACACCGTTATTATCAGTGTGTTTCCATTGACATGTGTAGTACATTTCAGAGAATGTGTTTCTATATTTATTCATATACGTGGTCGATTAACATATGTGATTAGGTTTAATAAAATATGTTGATATTATGCTTTACAAATTTAGTGTAAATTTTCAAAGACATTGAATTGTTTGCTGTTGAAGACATGGTCAGGTACTCAACGCGGATGTTATGTGAGTACAAACCATTTAAATGGGTCCGAAGATTAAAAGCATGGCAGACACCAACACATATTTTGAAAGGGATTTTTATAACATTTTACATTTTACCATAATTTTGAGTGGATGAAATAAATGCAACTATGTAATTAGAATAATAATTTAAATAGAAGCAAGCTCTATAGTCTATTATTAAATTTAAAGTAGAATAATACAAATCTTCTCTAGAATATACTCGTAAAGAAGAATACTCCATCTGCAAATTCCAAAAGAATGTTAGAAGCAAGATACTATGATATACTTTTAATTGGTCCAAAAGGTAAGTGTATTAGCAAATTTAAGTTTCAAACCTCAGTCAAATTGTTCATTATAGCCTGATGAAACAGATGCATTTGACTTTAAAATTAAGAAAGTATTTGTGTTCAAAAGTAACCATTAACATGTAAATGAATGCAGTTCTCGTTAAAAATGTATATTTATTGAAATTCAAAATGATACAAATTAGGAATGAATACTTGAAATATTAGGTATAATGATGATAAAATTAAGTATATTATTTTCTGAGCATTAACAATCTATATCACTGGATAGAACGGAACTTTTTTATATCTTTGTGTTTGTTTCTATATATGTCTGTCTGCAAAATATTTAGAGAAGGAACTAATCTATAGACTTACATTTTGGATGAAGTTTATTTTCTATATTAGCAACAACAGGTTCAATGATAGAGCATGTCTCTTAGCGTTGGGATTTGTCTTAGCGTTAGTGAGAATTTCTAAATTGGCCATATAGCTAACGACAATGGCAACAAATACATTGAAGAATAAATACAATTTGAAATAAATAAAATTTATAATTTAACAAGTAAAATAGCAAGGAATGTTGCCCTTATGAATCAGCTATATATTGAAATAATTTTACGCGGCACATCGTGTGTCATAATCCTATCTCATATATTACATGTCGCAAATCAACAGTCTTTTGAGTTATCTTTTTTATAATTCTCATACTCGTAACTCAAGAAATGGTAAAGATATTGTATTTGACATTAAAAATGTATAACATTCAAAATATTAAGTAAAACCTTTTTGATTTATTAATAACTGTATTCATATTTTAAGTTCAATAAAGTTATTCCTGAAACTTAGTGGTGTTTAATAATTAATTAATTAATCTAACTAACGTAAGTAAACATTTATCCCTATGTACTCTATATGTATTTGTGTTTCAATAGGCAAGTGTTTCATTTTCCCAAGAGAAACGTTTGGTGATTACTATTATAACCTATCAGGCTTACCAAAAAGGGTGACGCAGTCTAATCTCTTCTCTCCTCGCAATCAGTCACATCGCTTTATCTCGAGCTCGGGAACAGAGAACATATTTTGGATGTGATTGTGGGAGACAAGTATTGCCAACATTCCCTAATGGAATTCCCTAAAATGCTTTCGTTTGTAGCTAACAACTTGCATATTCACACTTTGAAAAAAAAAAAAAACTATGATATACATAAAAGTACGTATTTTTACCAGAAGCCGAGTGTAAGTTACGTTTGAAAGAAAGAGCAAAATTGTTATTCCTTCTTAAACTTTTCTAGAAAATGGATAATAATGCCATTTTAGGTATATTATTAAACTTTGATAATCACGAGTATGAATTAAACCAAAAAAAAGAAAAGACATTGGTGCATGTTTTATACACACAAAAAATGTTTAATGCTCGACAATAAAGTTCAATTTTAAATTTGTCTAAATTAAAACTGCTTAGTATTGTTTAAGTATTACTTACGTAGTGATGATTTTTACTCTTCGTGCCTATATAAGTAACCACAGGTTGCGTGCTTATCACGAGAAGAGTAAAAACTAAAAAAAAAAACATGTTGGCACTTTACTATTACCCTTAACCTTCGCCTCGTTTTGTTAACTCAAGGACGACATGTAGTATATTCCTTTTCCAGGAGGGTGATTCAATTATGGTTAAAACGCATTGTACATAGATTAGTTTTTTTATTTGGCATTCTTCAATTTAATAAAACGTGAAATAGGAACGATGTTATCACTGACATTTATCCTTATTAATATCAGGTATTGAGTAAGTATAGATTTTTTAATTTTTATAAATTTATCACTTTTACTAAAAGCCTAATTAGAAACTTTAAGCATCAAAGAAATTAAAAAGTTATTTAAAAAATAAACTTAGGATATTGAACATGATTTTCATTTAATTTTATGTTTCTAAAATAAAAACGAAAATTTATTTTTCCATTTTTGTTATTAGTCATTTGTTATTAGACTTTTCATAAGTTCTACCAGACGCAGGGAAATGTTAATTGCAGTCGACAACACATACTATCACGGAAACTCGATTCGTCACAATGATCTCTTGTAGCTTAGTTAGTAAATTCATGATAAATAAAAAAACATTACAGATGTGGAAATGTTAAGCTTTGAAACACCATGCATGGATGTTTATGGACCCCTTTCCAGTATCTCGGAGATAGAAAACATATAATAGACGAATAAATATATAGAAACACTACAAACCATTCTAAAAATTCTGAGGTAATTTATTGTTAGTTCTAGTTTTTTAAAGTAAATATAGAGATAGAAAAGTATCTATTACAGGTGTTATCGTTGAGCTGATTTAGATAAATGACGTAAACAAACGACTACACTTAAAAATTTAGCTTATATTTCTATAGATAGAAAAGTAATATCTACGTTTTGCTCCTTAGATCTTTACTAACTACAGATATCCATAATAAACAGATTCATTAATAATTGTTAATATCAATCTTTGACTATAAATCGATATAATGTTCCATAAATCCTTTACGCAGTAAACGATTATGTTTGGAAAACGGATATATATTCTAGAACCAGATTCTTAATCTTGAATTGACGAATTTACTCAATAAAGATCTCAAATCAAATAAAATCTGTTTTTATTGCTGAGACAATAATACATCGTATGTCAAACGTCAATTAATAATGATATCCTAAAATTTCAGTCATTCATACAATAATACACATACAGACATACTGTGTATTATATTTCAGATCTTCCACTGAAACACTTAAAAATAAGTTTTTATCTCTTTAACTACGTCCATGTAAATTCTCAGCACAATCGGTTGAGTGGTTTAGGTGTGAAAACAAAACAAACAAACACAAAGCACTTTCCCACTTATAATATTATTATTACGATGGGAGAGGGCATTACGAAGAGAATTATATTTCCTCAGCAAGTAAACCATTGGGAGATGTATTTGAGTTTGCTTATGTTTACTTTTCATGAAACAAAGTGACCTAGACAAATCCAAAACTTTAAATAATTATTTAGAGCATAAACTAGTAGGCAACACAAAATAATAGGAATTTAGTAACAATGCAGTGGCAGCTCTTAGGTTGACCTTAACTTAATAAGCTGTTTACACTGTCCAGCCGATGGCGCTCATCTCAGGAATTCACTCTTATGCGTGAACGTTAACAAGGATAAGGTCGTTGTTAAGGCCTTAAGAGCCCAGATTTACATTATCTCATACATTCAATTTCCCTTTGTAGTACAGATTCGTAGATAAGATCTATTGTCACGCCTCCTGCTCAGCTGGGGCGAAGGGGGTGTACTCAGGAATCAAACGCAGCTCAGATTACAGCAAATTTATTAACTTACACAACAACCCTTCCGAACCCACGGACACCACGCGTCACGACCATCACTAGGCTAAGCCCTACACTAGATCGGCCCTCAGGGAGCTCGGACGTCCGCTCGCGCCGGAGTCTTCTCACGTACACACCGCCTCGGGCGCTCACCTTGCTAACCTCCCCCTCCAGTACTTCCAGACGGCGGGAACATGGGCCCCGACGTCACACACCCCCAGCCAAATTAAGGGTGGTTGTTGGGGTGGATGCCCTCTAGGAGTTCGTCTTCTTCATTCTTCCAGGCCTTGGGCAGCTGGTCTCTTGGTTGTGTTCAGCTGGGCGGCTGGGACACGTGCACAAGTTACCATGGCGTCTACCCTCACGTTTCGCCGCGTATCGCTAACAGTGTGGCTAGCGGTCGGGGTTCTCCAACAGTCAATAGTTTTCTTTAGATGTGGAGGAAACACATGGGGAACAACGACACTGCGGCAGCCACTTCTCAGGGACAGTCATTTACACATAAAGTCTATGGCGTTGGGACGACCCGATCACACATAAAGTCTCTGAAGTTGGGACGGCTCGATCACACATAAAGTCTCTGGCGTTGGGACGGCCCGATCACGAGCCTTAGTCGTTCGCTCCCATCGGTACCGCTTCACTAATACATTTCCAGGGAAAGTTTATTAATTTTAATGTTATTCCAGCAACAGGCAATGAATCGTTCCTCACAAAGGTTTGCCTTCTACAAATACGAGAGCCTATCTACCTACTCTAGTTAGCAATGTTTGCTATTGGTGTAATCGCATTTATTTGACAGAAACATTAGTTCATAGAAACTTACTCTTAAATACCCGCGGTGGTGTCCATTCCCTTATATTATACATCTATCCTTACGTGTAGGTATATTCGACATTTTATATTAAAAATACATTAATCAACTTTACATGTCTTTATAATTTACTTGAAGCGAGAAATTATAATTGTATATGAATAAATGAGTTCATGACACATTCCGGAACCATTCAGCTGTTCTGTGCGAGTCATACAAAACAAAATATATTAATCCTCTATATTGCCCTTTCTTATGATCTAGTACAATGACGATATTCCAATTCAAACATGATAATATTAGAACATGATAATATTATCAGAACTATTTACCAAATTACTAACTAGTACATTAATCCTTATTATCTACCCATACTATAACTTACTATTGCAAAAAACACTTTTTTTTGTTATAGATAATAACCTTACAAAGTGGATATTATTATAGGGACTCAAACTAAATAATTGTAATTATAAGTCCACGACAAGGCTATTCTAGATATTTGACATCTTCCTACTCATTAACATAGACAAGTGAAACAAACTATAGTAGGACATTATAAGCGTAACCATGTACTACAGGATACAGATATTTTACAGTGCAAGAGGTAGTACAAAGTTTTGTAACTGAAGTTGTGCACAGCGGCAGTGTCTACGTAACAAAAGTAGCTGTGGTCAGCAGTAGCCGTCCGGCCTCTCTGGTCACCTGACCTCGCGGGTCACCGGCCTGGCTCTGAGCTACTGGACTTCCCACCGGTGCTCTAAGACTTAGCATGAAATGACTTCGTTTTTCAACAAAGCTTTTATGTCTTAAATTTTATTCTTTACACACATCTAACTACCTTTCAACATAACTACCTCAACACCACACAAGAATATGTTAATAGCTGACTATACCCGAACATCTTATAAGTTACTTTGTATGCATTGACAAGCTAATACTTGATTATTTTTATTCCCAAATTTACAAACAAATTACAAAAACAAATACTTATTTCTTAACATTGGTTAGCATAACCATATACAACATTTGGTTTCGTATACAGTGTTACAATCTTAGAAACTAACTTGTCAACGCTTAATTCATAATTACGTTAATGACAACTGGAAGAACAACATAAATTATTATTAACTGTTTTACATCAGTGTTATAATACAATAGGCAATTATATTTTACTAACAAATTATTATGTCATTGCGACGTACCAATCCTCTTAAACATTAAGTCTTAACCAAATCTAGGAATTCTAAAACTATTTCAAGGGTCCCCTGTATTTACAGAATAATTATGAGTTTACAATTTAATTATTATTAGTTAAATCAACTTCTAACCATTCCACGCTGATATTGGCGTATGTATACGTACCGCTGAAAACAGAACATGTATTTCACCTAGTCAATCATAATAAACAGTTTTGAAATATAAACTCTTATATTAGCTAATACTCATATTCACTCACATTCACTCTGAGTGGCCACTCGGTTTTTTTTCATTCAAACTTTCACACTCCCCACATTTTCATTCACACACTGGACTTACATGTTTACGAATTCATGATAATAATAATCTCCTGAAATAATATATTTTATACATTTTATTAATCATACACTATAACGTTCACAGTTATACAGTTTACCTCGAAGTTTACCTATGGTTACAACGATTACCTGGTACCCTTTATACCTGATCACGAACTTGGTCCCACCATTCAAGAGTGATTCTCAGCTCCTTTCCATCGACCTCCGTGATAGGTAAGTTCTTTGGCAAGCCATCGTCTCTGACGTCACGTTTGGCGGTCATCGCTATGTCGTCGCCTTTTCGTATCGATACCTTGGATCTCCAGTTTACCCATAATCCCACGACGTACCGACAACCAATCAGAACCAATATTATTATAATGCCACAAAATAAATCCACAATAAATTGTTCCTGATTCGGGAAGAATATTTCATTTTCTGCTCTCACAAATGCTCCTATACCTAAGCCTACTAGATGGGGATTTCTCACAACAATTATGGTTAGTAAACAAAAATAAATGGAGTGCAGCACGGCTGACAGTGATGTATACATGTCCCTCTCCACTGACAAAACCTTAAGCGTCGGGCTCTCTAAAATTTCTATGTTCTGAAAAAGATAAATTCCAGTGCGGCAGCTGACTAGGCCATTCGTTGTCTAAGCATTCGTCTAGTGTCTCGAAAGTGCTGGAAACATGATTAATTTTAGAGGTGATTTTCAAAGTTTTTAATTTTGACCACGAAGCTGGAAGTATGTGTGCCACAGCTAACTTATCCGCTTCCTGCCTACACGGATAGCTTTCTGAAACCAAAATGTGGGAGTCAGCGACTAAGCTACAATCACACGGCACTCTCACGTGTAGTGCACCCAGGCTCTTACGCTCTGTTATCTTAACTGTAGTGTTCGAAGTGTATCTGCACACAAACTCTAAATGCTCAACAATATGGGTTAGTACATAGGTGAAGTCGTCTATCTGGGTGATAAGTGGCACGTCACCTGACACACATGAAAATACATATAGTGAGCTCAGCTCTTGTATGGTCGCACCCATAAATGTTTTTCTAGGGCAACGTGATCCGGACACAGCATCACCGGCGTATCTAGGGACATAGCATAGTGGATTAATATTCGGCTGACAGTGCTGCAAGGCTGCTCCCTGTATCACTACCATACTGTCTTCACTGTTAACCAAAAATGACGTTTCCTGCTTAATGGTACAAGTCTGGTTATTCCACGCAAAAGGTATTATTAAAGGGGTTGTACAATTTCCATTGGGACGTAAGTTTCTTGATTGGAATCTGCAAATTTATTAAGATTGAGTTACCAGAAATTACACAATCAGCTATTTCTAACTTAAGGTATTTAGACACTTCCTCCACTGGTATCGCTAGGTCATAGCTGTCCGCTTTTAATGCAACTGTCAATTTTGTTAAATCCTATCTTAGCTTATCTACAGTTATTATAGAATTCGGGATCTTCCCCTCTCGACATTGACTCAATATCTCTAGGCGTGTAACAAGTTGTAACAATTGTAACTGACGTACTGTATGGTGCGCGCTCACCTGTAACAAACTAAAACTCTTGTGATCATTTCTCTGTTCGTTTCTGAATTCCTGCTTCTGAAATCGATCGATTAACTTGGTTATGTTAACGCCAACATCCACGACACGTGCGAAGGTCCTCTCTACTTCTGCACTGTAATTCTTCATACCTAAATTGACATTCTCTATTTCTGAAAAGGCTTCAGTTACTTGCTCACTTAAGCTATTTTCAAATTTTGACATTAAATATTGATTAGTGAATAAAGGTTTTAACTGTCGTTTAGTCGTTACTCCACAGCACCCAATGGGCGAAATCTCTTATCACACTTAAACTCCTCTGGACTCTAGCAGACATACTATTAGACTTTACATATACATCGGATTTCCCACTGAGACTCGAGTTCAGCCATCTCACTTGCTGTCCTATTTGGGATTTATTCCAGGCAAAGCGGTCTCTAAACTCTGTCAGCAGTTTAAGTAGGGCTTTTCTTTTCTCTGGGGATGATTGCGGATTAATATCTATGTTTGCCTCTTCAAGCTCGCTCTTTTCTTGTCTTGCTCCCTCGACTTCGCTGGTCGGTTCTTCTCGCAGTTCACAAGTTTCAAATACCTCTGCTAACACTTCGCCTCTTTGTAGGCACTTTTTATCATCTGCCAGATTCATCACCAATACTTGGTTAGGTGGCTCGGCGTGAGTCAATCCGTAGGGCACTAGAACAGATTTTTCTCTAAATATTCCTTCCTTTGGTTCCATAACTCCTAAAGTGGGCAACAAACCTTCGTACTTAATTTTCAGGAGTCTCTGACTTCTTGGAGGGAGTTCAGTAGAATCATCACATATTACTCTCGCCTGTATCTGTTGTCTTTCTTCAAACTGTATGTGCTTCAACCACGAGGGGTCTGGAGGTGGACGCAAATACTTGGCGTCTTTTTCCGCGCTGAGGAAATCTACTGAGATTTTTCTTCCGTTGGCGATTATAAATTGGGCTCTTCTCCTCGAGAAATCTATTGTTGTAACCAAACTTCAGGTGGAAATCGTTACCCAGGATACAACAGTCACCCACTCCTTTGGCCACAAACACTGGGAACAATATCACACAGTGGCTGATTTCTAAGATAATTTCTATTCTACCCAAAATCTGTACCGGCTCATCGGTGGCTGTCTTAACATTCATTCCTTGTACTGCTTTAATCCTGTCTCTCACGTTGGCTACCAGATTCTCATCAACACAACTCACACAGGCCCCAGTATCTAATATTATTGGCATTGTCCTCTGATTTAATTTTCTATTTATTTCCAATACTCCCACGGTTCTAACAGTACTGGCCTCGGGACGAGGGAATTCCTTGGGTATAGCGTGGGTAAAATCTCCACGGCGATACTCATGGCTGGATTACGGTTGTATTTCCTCCATGTGTCATACCATTCTCGGCGCTCATGTTCTTGGCACAAGACGCTCATCCTCTGTTGTTGGGAGCTCATTCTAGCGGAACCACTCGCTCCCTGATTTAGTGGTTCCCTCTGTCGTTTCCCTGATTTCCTGAGCGACAGGCAACAGCATAATGACCGGGTCTATTGCACTGGTAGCATATCACTCGACCGTCACTAGTTCTTCCACGATTCGAGGTGGAGTAGGCTCCTCTTGCTCTCCCTCGGTTCCACCTTCCATACTGTTCAGCATCTTGTGCTCTTCTTTCCCTCGGAACTTCGAACTGAACCCTTGGCTGTTGCTTATTGTTCTCAGTCATGCGGCCTCGTGTATCTCGATTCTTCTCCTGCTGTTCTAGAAGACGCATGCTTAACTTGGCAAATTCAGATGTTAAGTTTTCTAGTTTGCTTTCTAGCTCCTGTGTTCTTTCCGTCTTTGATGGCTGACTGGCGTTCCCTGTAATTGTTGCCTTTGATGAGACTTCCCCCAGTAGGTGGTCTACCCGCTGTCCAGCCATGAAACGTGCGGTCTGGATCTTCCTTACGTTAGCCAGTAGGCTTTCTAGAGTGTCATTGGTCATCACCATCACTTTATCCAATAGAGATGGCCTTAATCCTCTTAAAACATGTTTGATCTTAGTTCTCTCGTTCATTCCGGGGTCCACTTTTGAACATAAATTTAACACATCTTGTACATACGATTCTACGGGCTCCTCCTCCCCTTGCATCCGCATCCGCAGTCGGAACTCCATCTGTTCATCCCAAGCGATTGCTTGAAACGTATCCTTCATTCCATTCTTTACCCGCTCCCAGGTGATATTGGCTCCTAAAGATTGCTCTAGGTTTTCGTACCATTTCAGAGCGGCCCCTTCCAGGTAACAGGGGAGAATAACCAACATCTTATCCTCGTTCCAGCCATTGGCCTTTGCCACTCTTCCAAATTGGGCTAGATACTCCTCCACGTTGTCCTCCATTCCGCCCCTGAACTTTCCTGGAGTAATAACAGGCCCCTGGCTTCAGCCATAGCTTCTACTTCCTCTTCACCGTCAGGACCACTACCAGGTAGGGGAATTAAATCTACTTCAGCTACGGTTCTTACTTCCTCAAGATTCTTCCTACTTCGGTCTTTGGGGTTGTCCTGGGTCTTCGGGAACCTCACTAACTGATGTCAGCCTTGACTGACTTCTTTTTCACACTAAACTTGATGTTTGGGGACGACATACGATTGCTCCACCCTATCACGAATTAAGATTTAAATAAAAACCAAATCAGAACAAAATTAAATCAAAACAAAATCAAAATCACAATCACAATCCAAATAAAATCAACAATTTAAATATACATATTCCCCTGAAACACAAGGGTTATTCAAAACACCAAAACATATTAATGCCGCGACAGTCGTCGTACCAATTGGGTTTGACCTGGCCTACCCATGGACAAGCTCTCTCTTTTTTTTTTTTTTTTTTTTTTTTAAACCACTTTATAAAAACACAAACTATTTCTCAAAATTATTCTATTCACCAATAAAAAGAAACAGCTTTGTTTACATAACGGGTAGGTTGCCTCCCTTACAGGTACCTTGGTTCGACGCACTGTGGCTGCTAAGTAGGCTACTCTTACAACAACTACAAAATTATATTCGGCTTACAAGCTACGAGAAAACAAATAAAATTATTTACTCCAAATTACACTTTGCTTTCAAAAGGTAACTACAATTATTTGGATCTAAAACTAACTTTCTCTCTTGTTCTTTTCAATATACATTTTTTTTAATCAATTTACTTAAAAAAACAATCCGAATTTTAAAAAAGAAATATTTACTATTATATTATATTACTATTAAATATTATATTACTAACCTGGGATCGTTAATCCGTCTTTGGTTCTGGATCACCTCAGGATACCCGGCTGCCTCCACCAATTTGTCACGCCTCCTGCTCAGCTGGGGCGAAGGGGGTGTACTCAGGAATCAAACGCAGCTCAGATTACAGCAAATTTATTAACTTACACAACAACCCTTCCGAACCCACGGACACCACGCGTCACGACCATCACTAGGCTAAGCCCTACACTAGATCGGCCCTCAGGGAGCTCGGGACGTCCGCTCGCGCCGGAGTCCTCTCACGTACACACCGCCTCGGGCGCTCACCTTGCTGACCTCCCCCTCCAGTACTTCCAGACGGCGGGAACATGGGCCCCGACGTCACACTATTACACATAACGTAGCTATGGTGGGATTTGTTACCTTCGCAGTCTTATTTTACCATCTGAATAGTGCTGCATCTGAAATCTGATACTGTTACTGACTGACATGTACTACAGATTCCAGCAGGCAAGTCAAGACAGCGTCAGATTTCAGACACTATACTAAGCGGAAGGTAGAATGGAGCTAAGATGTATTAGTTGGATTACTGGACCTTGATTTTGGTCTTGAGCATGGAGGAATACTCCCTGTTCCTGAGGATGGAATCCAAGAAAGGAATTAAAATTAATATTTCGTTGCCATGGAGTTTCATTATATAGGGTGCTCGTTAATTCTCAGGACGGCTTAATATTATTTCAACAATTACAAATAGGGCTAAAAACTGTACATATTGAATTAATGATAACTCAAACGGTAATTTTTATTACAATAAAACTAATTCTGTAGAAAAGCGGTTCCATGCCAGAACTTAACATGCTGTTAACGCATATGAAAACATATTGAAATACGTATTCTATAGACCGCTATCCTAGGGGGTATTTGGGTGTTTTTTATGCCACCATTTTATTTGCTCTTCACACATAATATGAAATAAAACAAAATCTGATACTAACCATGTTTTTAAAATGAGGTCAAACAACCGGTTTTATTTTTGTGGCTTTGGTTCACTGAAAAACTTGGAAAATCTGATTTTAATGTTCTATAGCAACATGTAATATTGTTATAAACCTCAATTTTAGACTTAAAAATCCCTTTAACCTTAAGGGAGCCCCAGTCACTGCAACAGTCACCCTCCACAGTTAAATGAGAACTATCGACCTGCTATTTTAACCCCAATATCTGGACATTTACGGTTAGTGATGTGCTGCTCCTGGACGATTAGGTTGTGCAGATTTCTGTAACACAGCGGTATGATATGATTATCTGGGAGGTATGTATGACAAGTAAAACTAATGCTTTATTTAATACTGTTACTTAAACTTACAAAAGTATAATTACAGAGTTTGTAATTATCCTTAATATAAAAAGCATAATATTTAACCACAATGTAAATAAGAACTTATATATATTTTACTGATTTGAATTTGATATCAATTTATTCTAGTCACATATAGGTTTGTTTTAAATTTGAAACAGAATTAATATTTATATTTTAATCTTGGTAATAAATCTGAACTCATCTGAGCGGCCACTGTTATAATTTAAACGATAATTCATCCCTGAAACATTTCGGAAATTAATAAATGATCAAATAACAGAGTACCAAGTCAAGCGGATGGGAACTCAGCTGCAGGTAGTAGTACTCGTTGATAAATGCGAGGTCATCCTTTCCTACTCTTTATTCGGGTTCTCTATTATTAGCTTCCTTGGGTTTATTATTAATAATTTCCTAAATGGATGTTTCAAGTGCCTGCAAAAACAATGCAACATTAAAAATATTATTTAGTTTAAATGGAAGTATAGATTCGGTTTATGAATGTAAGGTTTAAATATTAAACGATATTAGGAAGTAAAATTATTCAATACATATCCCTTGATAAATTTTACTCAGTGACTGAATATATGTCTAATGGTTTTTAAAACAGGATTTCAAATCACAGTATTTTTAAGTCACCTTGATTAGCTTAATTCACACTTAAGCTCTCTGAGATGTAATAAAAGTGATATAAGTATAACGAGATACGGACATTAACACGATACTATATATATAAAAAAATAGAACATTAAGTTTTGAAAATTTTTACCGGTCCTCTTCTCTAGTTATAAAAATCCCCTAACATGCAGAGTTAAGCAAAGGAAAACTATAAAAATTCCTCCATGGACAACTATAAACTTTAAACTGAGGTGAGCTATCGTTTGAAATTAAGAAAATAGATTGAATATCTAAAAGAAACCGATTTTAAATAACAATGAATTTAAACTAAAAAATCATAGATGTCGTTGTAATCAAGACTTTTAAGGTTAACGTTAAAATATGTAATTAATTTTTAATACCCGTATTGATAAAAATATTATGGTTTAACTTTTTTAACCATAAACATTTTAAAATGCATCAACAGAGTTGTTTATTAATTTTATTTCCATTTTTTGAATAGAACCTACCATTAGGCAGTATATGGTTATAAGAAGTATCTGGGCTAGGAAATTGAAAATGATAAAGATATACGTCAGAAATATAAGCAGCAAAGTCAGAAGAATTTTGTGAATCGTAACATATTAATTTTCTAATGTTATTTTATATTCTCTTCAGTTTAAGCAGTTTTTTAAAGTTTGTACATAGATGTCAGTAAGCTGTATGGTAAGTAAATATTTACACCTCTTTACCCTTGCTGATATTTTTTACATATAGTAGTTTGTAAACCAGATAATGCCTGTGTACCACATTTTATCTCTTGTCATCCGACAATAATTTATTATAAATTTTGATATTTTACTTTAACATTGTACATTAACAATGCAATAATCTTTTGAATAATTCACAATTTATTTTTCATAGCATTCTGCGCATTAAAGTTAAATCAGACATAAATTGAAGTCTCATGCGTTAATTTATCTCGTGTATAAGACATAAATTTAACGATACTTTTTAAGTAACGACATAGAGCCGATTGGGGAACTATAATGTTGGCTATTGCAGAAAAAATGGAAGATAAAAATAGATCAAGAAGTTTCTGGAAAACACAACAGCATTGACTCAAAAACATTCATGGCAATCCCTACTGCGTACTTAGGTTTTACCAGTAGTGTGTAGGAGAAGGAAGGTTAAATGGGAGAAATAGAAAGATTACGAGGGTCTTGCCACCTACAATACTCACCCATTTTTATATTCCGTCGTTGAATCCTTTCAATAAATAGACTGAATCAGACTTTCTGCTGTCTGTTGACAGGATGTTATTATTTACTTTATTTTCCGTACGATTGTATGTCTGTATATCTGTATAAAGGACCATTTGATATTTAAATATGCTATAGACTTAAATTGTGGAAGCGACCTAATTAAAACTGTCATGTGACATGTGGTGTGACGTATTCCTACATTGTTTATAATGTTCCACATAATGAAGTTCATGTAGTTGTTTTATCACAATCCTAAAATTGCCATCAATATAACCCGAAGTTGGATCAAGAATGCTTTGAAACTAGATATTTGCTAGCAGGCGTACATAACAATAAGTATATTGTGGTTCTCAGACAAAGTAAGCTTCACTTCTGATCAATATTGCAGCCTGCAAGCTACTAAACTCCAAGCTAATAATATGGTAAATAGTTTCTTCATAATATTATGATTGGGCTTATAGTGCCTCATACAATATTGACGGCCTCAAATTCGTAGTTATCAAACAAAGTAGACCACAGTTTCTGATCATTATTGAGCTTACAAGCTACTAAACTCCATGTTAATAATATTATGAAACGTGTTCTTTAAGTTATCAAGATAGGACCTATAGCGTCTTATGCAAGTAAATTATACTAAAACAGTTTTACCTCTGCATTTACATACATTGCTTTATAGTTAGTAGATGGTTTTAATTTGACCTTAAATAATAATTCACAGTCTGTCTATTTTTCATCCCAACAAACTAAACAAGTGAAGATCTTATCTAATTTTTTAAACTGATATAAATGCTATAAAATTATATTTGATAGTGTGTACAATATTCCATATAGAAATTGTTCTAGTTCACGACTACTTTAAAAGTTGAGTTAAAAACTGTGTAATCAAATTACACCAAGCCTGTTAAACATGGACATTTTTTTCATTTATTTAATTTTATTTAATTAAAGGAGAAGCCGATCCCATTTTAAGCCTTATTCTGCCCGTCCTCATGGGCCACTAGCCCGGTGCGAGGATCTTATCAAACAGAATAAGGGGGAGACTCAATACAGTACAAGGTCAATGGTACTGATAAAAAGTGCAAGGGTCACAGACAGGATTCGAACCTGTGCTATCTCTAACTCAGACTCAAAGTCCGACGCTCGGACATCGGCACTCCCAATTATATATATATACAGTGCTCGATTTCTAGAAATTGAGGTACCGGAACTACAACCTGCCGAGACTTATCCCCCACCCCCTTCTATTATATATCATTCCATCACCACAAAACAGTGTTTGCCTGTGTAAAGAATTAGGTTCTTTAAAGGGAACAAGAAGATTTTATAGAACTCAAACTTCTTTTATTAACATAAATAGCAGTAGAGCAATTCAGCGTTACTTTTTGTATTCGGATTATTTTTAAAATGTAGTCCAAAACTTTAACATGTTTTCATCGTATTTATTTTCTCTTGATCTCTCCTTACTTTGGACAGCTAGCGCTGAGTGGTGTCCAGAAACAAGCCAAGTGTCAACGTACTTTTCTGGTTGAAACAGCGGGAAAGGAGGTCCATTTATTTTTACAAAACAACAGGCCAGACACCGTTGTAATTTTGAGTGACCATCTCAGAGGTGTTCCGCCGCCAATCAGTCCATCGCATCAGAAGTGTGACTCAGGCTAAAACAAACGTGTATTCATTTGAGAAAACCCTCTTTCACATTCACTTGATGAAATGGCAACCGAGTTGATCGATTGCTCGAGCCGACAGAGGCTTTCTGGTAACGTTTTGGAGTAGATATATTCTCTGGAACCCGTTATTAACTGCTTTTCATTAAGCTTAAACCTGGAAGCAAGTCCCCTCATTTAGTTTTCTCCGAACGTTATTGGGATGTCTTCAGGCCAGTTTCTAGTGTCCATAACTTTGAAAGTTTCTGCTAACATAGTGTCTTTTTCATTTAACATTCTCTCTTCAATAGACGTTTTCAGTACTCCGTAAAATATTTCCGGGGTCATCGGTTGGTCGTTTACTCGACCAGCTTTTGTTTGGAGAGGAACACTGAAAAAAAAACAAGTTGTCAACTGCTTCTTGGGCCATTTTAGAGTGTAGACCAGGAGTTGTTTTCCTTTCTTCGAATAAAGCAACTACGATTTGCAATTTTCTATTTGCATAGCTCAAATCTGCGTTGCAATGCTGTAAAGCTTCACTTAGTTCTGAAAGCTCTTGTAAAGCGTCAGTCATCAAACCCAGGTCTAATATGAAATTTGTATCTGTGATTTTGTTGAGGAGGCCAGAAAAAGTACTTCTTTCTTTGTGCTCAAAACTCTTCCAATTTTTAAAATTTCTGCCTCTAACAGATTCGCACAGTTCCGAGTTCCCTACTGTTCTTTGGTGAGGCGTGATAGATAACATAGATTTTATCAATAAAGGATTTGAATCTGCTTACTCCTGAAACAGATTTAATAACGTCTGAAACTGACAGCTCAAGTCTGTGGTTTGCACAGTGCCAGACAATAATAGAAAGGAATTTCTGACAAAATAATGCCCCAATTCCTTTGTGTTTTCCGAGCATGGTAGCAGCACCATCACAAGTTAAGCTTGTCAAGTTATCGCTTAAAAACTGCTCAGATAACCCATTTGAATGAAGGCAGTTCATTAAAGAGTCAAATACTTCTTTAGCGGTAACGCCATCAAATTCTACCAGATCCAGAAATACGTTAGTGGAGCCACATATACTAGTTTTTTTTTCAAAGAACACCGGACGTATACAATAAAACATGACTTATTACTTAAGGAAGTGGATTCATCAACTATCAGACCAATTTTTGTCTCATTCTCAATAATTTCACTTACAAATTTTTTTTCTTCATTTCCTTACTGATGTGCAAAGCAATGTTAGCACAAGCTTTGTCAGAATGTAAATTGCGACCCATGTTAATCCCGTTAAGTTTTTGCAAATCTTTTTTTGTTTCAAAATCATTAAAGGATTGATTTTCTTTAACAACCTTGTATGCCGTTCGAAATATTTTTTCAGTCACTTCTTTTTCCTGGGAACGCTGTTTCAAGTTATTTTTCTGCAATGCTCCGTCTTTAGCTTCGGATAAAATTTCATCTGCTGCTTTATGGCCAGCACTCTCTTTGTGGTCATTAATTTTTTTCCTTAATGAAGTTGTTTTTTTCTCTTTTGTGTCTCCATAACTGTCTATCTCACCATTTTGCCCATTTTTTTGAAATTGTCATGCCTTTTTTTTATTTACAGATAAGATCCCAACTTACTTACAAGTCCTACATCCTAACATTCCATGTTTAATAAAAAAACCAGTCATACCTTTTGAAAAATTCTGTTTTTTGCGAGTTATTCCAACAATCTGGCAAGTCATTGTTGCATTCAATCTGCTGTTCTTTTTCTTCAGGGGGTTTCTCATTAATTTCAAATCTGGTTACCTTTTAAATGCTAGAAGATGGTTGTGACGTCAATGAAATCTGTTGTTCATGGTTGTCTGGACATGCAACAGTTCGTTTAAGTCTTTTACTGTCATCCGAAGAATAAAAGTAATCTGTTCATTTTTTTGTTCATTTTACTTCACAATAAACACTTCACTAACAAATACAAACACATAAAAATATGTAACCTCAATGAACTAACATAATAAATGCAAGAAACCCACGTTTTCGATGGAGGAGCGCATACACATTTGAAACCACTACTACTGAGCAACTGAGCGAATGCGTAATACGACACGTCGACACAGCCAAACGGGTGGGTCTATACGTCGCTGATTGAGGAGGGGGAACATGTGGGGGGGGGGGTGAAGTTAGTAATCAGGCGAGTCTATATGCCACTGAGGGAGGGGAGGGCGCATGTGGAGGAGGAAAGATTAAGAGGCTTCTGGCGCATTTTAAAAAACTGTAGGCACTTCGAGATAGCTTCGTGATACATTTGAATGTTTTATTATTGATTGCGAGGTAAAATATAGTAATCATATATATATATATATATATCATATATATATATATATATATATATATATATATATATATAAGTAGATAATAATATGGGGTTCCTGGCGCACTTTCGGAGCCGACCGAAAAGCAATGTAAAATACTGTTCAATGTACCATAAAGGAAGCTGAGAAATAACACAGCAAATCTCAATGAAAAATTAACCGAATCTACAGTCGTTCGTCTCCAAAAGCGATCCAGGATCGGCACATTACTATCTACTCTGAGGAATGAAAAATTAACCAAATCTATAGCTGTTTGCTTCTACTTTCTTAAGCTGTTGGAAACTAATCTGATTTGTAAAATGTTGTCAAATCTGCTACGATCCTTTATCTTAATAAAATTTAATCAATTTAAAACATTTTTACTAAAAAACATACTTTAATAAAAAACTTTTCTACTAAATAGTCACCAAACAACATGAACTCACCAAAGTCTCTACAATTTCTAGCATTAAAACAGTGCAACAAAGATGAATTCAGTGAATTGCCGGTTTATTTTCAACAACAGTTGATACCGTCTTCGATACTTTCCTTAAATGAAACAGAATTAAAAGAACTTGTAGAGTCTTTTGCAGAAATAACGAAAACTGCACAACGTGTACACACAAAAAACGAAAAAAATAAGGGATTATATAATTTAATATAATTACGAAAGATATTGAAAAGAAAGTAAAAAATAAACAAACAGAGAGTTTTCATCGTTTTTTTATGAAATTTTTCCCATATTATACGTCCTTTCAAGATAATCAAGACTTAATTGATGAATTTCTTAGGAATTTTTGTAAGTATCAAGATTTATCAACACAATTCATTAAAGAGCATTATAGAATTTTTCTTATAGAATATAGCCACATTTTGTGTGAAACAAAAGGTATTACTGTAGATAATATTCCATGTGATTCCTATGAAGAAAGACACCAACTATGGTTATCAAAACAGTACTATGACGTGGGGAGGGACTGCAAGTTTTAGAGCACAACCGAAAAGAAACATCTGGACAAAAAAAAAGTAACCACACATTACTGAACTAACATGTTTTTCTTCTTTCCAAACAGCTGCTGATGATCAAAGCTGAAAAAAAAAAAACATATGGGAATGGGAGAAAAAAAGTAACTCTCATATGGAAGAATATTGATTTATTTTCAGTTAGGAAACAAACTCAAGGTCTCAGCGTTCCTAGTGGTAACGCATACGTCATGAAATTATTATGAAGTTAGTCGAGGTCACCGCGTTCCTAGTGGTAACGCCTACGTCATAGTTAGTGAAACAAACAGTCGAGGTCACCGCGTTCCTAGTGGTAACGCCTACGTCATAGTTAGTGAAACAAACAGTCGAGGTCACCGCGTTCCTAGTGGTAACGCCTACGTCATAGTTAGTGAAACAAACAGTCGAGGTCACCGCGTTCCTAGTGGTAACGCCTACGTCATAGTTAGTGAAACAAACTCTCACAATGTTCATCACTCTTTCTTCCAAAATTCTTCATACTCTTTTTCTTTCAACATATTTGTAACATCCTTATGAATTCTCCAAAAACGTACAGTTGAAATTGATAGCAATTTTAATTTAGGATATTGATTCACTAGTCTTCCAATTATTCGTAATCTCCTTCCATATCCTTCGTTTATACCAAAAATGTTTCTTGATAAATGTTTTCCATGGTTTCTTGTTCCTTGTAAGAATTATAGTAAATTTGTAAAAAAATAACCAAATTCAGAATTTACATGAAAAGTTCTTGCAGAATGTCGTTTAATTGTTATATTATAGCTAGACAAAAAAGTATGAATCTCCAACATGTTTTTTTCATTCGGCAAAATTAATTTTGTTATTTTATCATCTGGAGACAAAAGTTTTCAATAGTGAAAGATGTATTTGTTCGTTTGATTTTATTGGTTTTTCTTTCATTAATTTGAAGTTTAAAATACTCTTTAGGTCCCATTTAGGTTTTTTAGGTAAAGTAATACTAACCTTCAACCTTTCAACTTCTTGTAGTGATTTGTTCTCAAGTACATTAATTATTTTCAACGATTTCTCATGATAACTTTTTAGTTCAGCGAAATTGTTGTAGAAATCTTTTACTCCTTCATACACTATTTGAGCTTCTTCGATTTCACCTTCTAATTCCATAATAAATGGTATGTTAAACAAAATACAACACTTATCACTCAGATAGCCAACGCCCAGTATTGCTGTTTCATCTACAAAGAAAATTACGTATATTACAAGCAGTAGTACCAACATGCTAAAATGAAATTTCCCATAATAATAGATAGTCAATAGTTATTGTTTTCAATGTATATTATAAAAGTATTATACTTGTGAATGTATATGAAATGAGCAAATCTTTTCCAAAATTGTATCTAAAAAACTACTTAACAGATTTTTGATGAAATTTGGTACACATATAGCAAATGCTTAACTCTTTCGACTTAACTTATCCATAAGGGTGAAATCATCCCCTATTTCTTAATATTCAAAGAAAAAGAAAAAATTTTATCGGAAAAATCTGGAAACTTCAAAAACAAGCGAGTTCAACTTAAAATTTCATGAAAATAACAAAATTTTCAAAATCTACCCCAATCATCCCTTATCTTAAAAACTCTTATATCTCGAGAACTATTAGAGCTTTTTTGATGAAATTTGGTATATAGGATCAGTAAATATTAAAGTATTTTTTTAAATCATCACTTCCGGTCCATGACCTTGGAATAGTTTTTTCCTAATATCATCCCTATTTTTCAAAATTTTGTTATGTAATTTAAAATGTATACTTTTACCAATGTCTTTAACAATTCTGTAAAGTTTTTAAAAATATTCCGATGAATAATGTAGAAAATACGATGATTTTTACTGAATTTCTTTAATATCGTTCTTAATCACATCATAGGCTAAAAATTTCTCAGAAACCACAACAACATAACAAATCGCGTTTGTAACAGCATTTTGAAAATCCATATTGATAATTATATCGTTCTTTGAACCAGAAATATTTGTCAAACTCTTTGTTGTATCAATGACATAAATAGGTCTATTCGCTAAAAATTCTTTAGGATTGTAATACAATTCCTTATTATTACAGTAAACTTTCTTAAAATCTTGATACATCTGATACATGATTCTGAAAAGACCTCCTGAAATGTTTAAGTTTTGTAATTCATCTGGATAATAAGAACCGTTCAATTTTACTCTGATATTTTTTACATTCAAACTATCAAACTTTGAAGCATTTTTCTCTTGATTATTCTGTCTATCTGTTTGAAAACCTATGATAACAAACTTGGGATTGAAGATATTTCTATAAATATTTGTGATATCGAACGAATAAGTTTTTCCGGAAATAACTTTTTGTTCAATACATTGCCAATCTAGAAAATTAAAACATAATGTTTTTAACTTTTTGTAATTTCATCAATCAACCTAATTTTACTCGTGGTTTTATAATCAATCATTGGAACTCTAATAAAAAAATCTGTAATTGTTATTTTTCCATCAACAGGCATAACATTTCCAGTTGCAGTCTTCAGAATCACATCATCGTCTTCTGCTCTTATAAAACTTAGATAAAATCCTCCTTTATAGATCGGAATAGTAACATTTTCAAAAAATCCTAATCCAAAATGAGATAAATTTCCAGCTGCTTCAAAAACACCAAATTTAAAATCTGATTCAAAGCCATTAGAAAGTTTGAGAAATAACATCACTTTTTGAATACGAAATAGTTCCTTTAATTGTGCTTAATTGGCCACAGTTTTCGACTTCTTCTATCAATTTATTGTGTTTTCTTACTTCAATCTTAGAAAATAAAAAACGGTATAAAATTATCGATTAATCTAACATTATCAGTTCCAAGATATGCTTGACCATCTTGTTTTGTTAAAGTTCCAGAAATATAAAACTGGAAGTTAGACGAGCAAAAGTTATCTCCAAAATCAATATTAAACTCAGTTCTTTTATTCGGTTCATTCAAATGTTGTTTACTAATTGGATAGAAATTTTTAAAAAACTCTCCGCCCTTTCAATATCACTAGCATATTTTCTGTAGTCCGCCATTTAATAAGAGAAAATTTAGAAATTTTAAACATCACGTATAAGAAAGATATCATTTTTTCATCGATCTAATGTACGTTTTTATAAGAAAAGATATAAATTTTAGTAAAATAATTAAAAAGATTAGAGTCATTTTTAATGATCTACTTCGTCATATTCAGGATTCTCTTCCTTAAATTTTGCGATCTCGGTCACATATTTCAATAAAATTTGCACAGGATAGTAACCGCTATCTGTAATATTGTTTCCAATCAACTGTATCTTTATTTTCATCCAAAAACTTTATACTCAAGTGTTGATAGAGGCAAAGAACAGACATATGATCTTTTAATTGATAATGTATATTTTCTTGAATGAACTCTGATGATAAAGTTTGATATTTAGCAATGTTATACCAATTCAATTTGTTTACGTATAATCTCATAATATCTTCGGATAATTCATATTTTTGAGAAATGTCATCCCAATGTTCTTTTTTCAAATCTCTTTCGTGTTGCATGATAAAAAGATCGAAAGCACTGTAATGTCCCGCCATCTCTATTTATTGGGAAAAAATTTCAAATCAAGTTTTTATAAATTGGCTCTTTCTTGAGTTACATTCAGCACATTTTCCAGAAATTCTCTTAACTCCATTGATGTTTGCATAGTATTTTATATCATTTGTTGCAGTTTTTTCTTTACATCTCACACAATATATGAGCGCCATTTATTTAGGGAAAATTTAAAATGAATCATCATAACCGCCTAATCTATTAAATCTGTTATCAATGTTTTCAAAAGATTTATTAACATCTTCTTTAAATTTATTAAAGTTTTCTTCTAGTTTATTTACTTTATCGAGATATAAAGAGTATTGATCATCTATTCTTTTAAGTAATTCATTATTATGTGTTACTTTCTCATTGAAACGTGTACCAAAATTTTCAAAAAAGTTTACTTTCTCATTGAAAATGTGTATCAAAATTTTCCAGAATTTTTGTAACTACTTCACTAACTAATTCATTAACATTATATTTATATGTATTAAAGTTTTCTTCTAGTTTATTTACTTTATCAAGTAATTCACCAACATCGTCTACTGATCTTTTACTTCTTTCATCAAGTTTTTCATAGACTTCTGTTGTAAAATCTTTAACATGCTGTTTATGATTCTCATAATTTTGTTTTAGTTCATTAAACATTTTAATAGGATCTTCTAATTGAATCATTACAACAACATCAAATGGATTAATTCCTTTACTAACACTGCTAATTCTTTTTCCTTTAAAATCTAAGGCATTTTTTAACATTCGGATCATGTAAATCAACAATATCGATGTTTTCTGATAATTTTAGAGGTTTTAAAAATTTGTTCTTTAAACAACAACATCATGTTTGTCAATACCAGGTCGAACACCGACAATTCTTTTTTTATTAGCCAAAACTAACATAATTCTTTTCAACTTTGATCGCTTCAGTAATTTTATCAGCTTTTTCGATATGAGACATTAAATGGGTAAATAATTTTTTTACACCATCATCAACTTCTTTTTCCAATGTTTTTATTTTATCAGCAACTTCATTTGAACTCATGAAATTTGCAAGTTTGTTATCATATTCTGCTTTAAAATCTTCAATCTCGACAGCAAACATATCTGAATCTGGAAGGTTTTGTAATAAATTTTCTAACTTGTTATCAAACTCATTTCTCAAACTATCAAAATTCAAACTATTATCTACATTTTGAATAATTTGTGTTCCAAATACGTCAAAAATATTTTGTGAGTCCATATTTATTAAGTAATAATTTGTTAACAACTTCTTTAAAATCTTTACCAGTACTCAGTTCATTCAAACACAAAAACACATAAATGACCACAAATTGGGGGATCTTTTATAGTCTTGAATCTGAGAATCATTGTAGTAGACGCTTGATTTTTTCAAATATTTAATCAATTCTATAGGTGGTTTGTCCTCGATTCTTCCATACGAATCAAAATAACATGCATTCTTATCATTTTTATAATAACAAATCCAATGCGTTCCACTTCCCATAATCGAGTCTAAATTCACAATTCCACATTCAAATTTCTTAACTTTTTCAGGTAATGTATCTCTCATGAAGATTCCTCTAAAATGTTTAATATTTTTGCAGATTTCTTCCAATTCCCCGAATGTTAAAGGTTTAAATTTTTTTTTTCAATGTTTGATTTCACGTAATTCAAAGTTTTTTCATCTAATCCAGATCCTGTAACATCTTCCAACTCTTTATCTAACCAATTTAAAATGTTTCGAACAATAGGAATCACATCTTTTTTAACGATTGGAGCAGCTTTACGAACATAAGGAACAACATTTTATAACAACTGGAATATTTTCTCCAAAATCTAATAAATCTTTCAAAAGTCCACCATTTTTGAGTTCTTTCAACTGATTATAAGAAAATTCTATTCTGGTTCCTTTATTGTTTTTCTTATGTTTTTCGAGTTTATTGTATTGTCTATTTGTTAAAAATATCTTATCTTCGCCATTTTTTAGTTGATCTATTTTAAATTGAATACTAACGGGTATTTTCTTCTTAAAAGCGGATTTTATTTTTTCTTTCTGATTTTTGCTGAAATTTACGTTCACCTCCATTTATATAGTTAAAATTTCAAGTTCTCTTCTCGATTCCCATTCCTAGTTTTCTCTTCAAAAACATTGCTCCAGCTGTTGGAAGCGCAACAAATCTTTCACCTAAACTAGCATCTTTTGATAAAAATCTATCCATTGCCTTATCTTGCAAAACTTTATCTGCGATATGTCTGGAAATTTGTGTCTCTATGTTTTGCATAAAAAAATATCGTGTTCCATAGCAGCTTGATCTAATTATATTTATACCAGTATCTCCTCTTTTTAGTCTTTTTTTCGAGTTTTGTGCCGGGCCCCAGATACTGATAAGTTGGCACGTGTAATTCAAAAGGTAAATTGTTGATAAAAATCATTCAAAAGTCCACCTACCCTCAATCATAGATGAACTTATTGCCGGCAAAACTCGTTTTTAAATATTTAATTCCATCAGGTTTTTCAATCATTTCATCAAGTTTGTTCGAAATAAAATCTTTAATCGCTTTCTTTTTCGTTCAAAAAAATTGTTGTTTCTCCAGCCTTTTCTTGAGCATAAATATAATTTATAATTCCATCGAGTTTTTGTCAAATCGTCGATATATCTGTACTCAATCTTATTATCACTGTATTTTTCTTATACCAGATCCTTTCGATTCGTTTTTTCCCAAATTGGTTTAATCAAATTGAGATATTTTTTACCTTTACTTGACTTTGGTTTCCTTAGTTGATGGATCATTATTTTTGTAAATTGAATCAGATTTCCATAAAATTTCAGTATACTTTTTCAAGTCTTCTTCAGAATATAAACCGTCTTTTGGAACATCAGTGCCTGTTAATAATCTCCATAAACCTTGAGTTCCTTCATATGTTTTTTCATTAATAATGATATCATTATGCTCAAAATTCACGGGCAAATTTCCAATCATAAAACTTTTCTTTTTTTCTGTCCCAAATACAAACCAAATTTATCATCCTTTGCTCTAGGAGGAAGAAATTTTTTACCAATTTCACCAATTATTATATCCGTTGTTCCAGGACTTATTGGTTCAACTATGGTAGAGTCCTTCAATGATTCGAGGTCTAAATGGTGTTGAAGATGGTAATTTTGGCAATTCAAACTCAGATTCTGGTATCGAAATATCAGCAAATTGTCGTACAACTGGAACCAAATTCATCAAATTTTGATTATCGCTTAAAACGTTTTTAATTTTACCTTCAACATTTTTAATTGCAGAAGTTACAGGTTGATTGATTTTTTGAATAAATTCTTGTTCTTTTTCATCAATTCGAATCTGTTCTTTTAAATTCTTTGATTAATTTGTTTTCGATTTTTTATCAAGTTTTTTCGCTTCTTCAGAAGTTACGTTTCACCATTTAATTAGAAAAATTTTGAAACGTGAACGTGGAAAACGTAAAACGTGAACACGAAACGTAAAACGTGAACGTGGAACGTAAAACGTGAACACGAAACGTAAAACGTGAACACGAAACGTAAAACGTGAACGTGGAACGTAAAAACGTGAACACGAAACGTAAAACGTGAACACGAAACGTAAAACGTGAACACGAAACGTAAAACGTGAACGTGGAACGTAAAAACGTGAAACACGAAACGTAAAACGTGAACGTGGAACGTAAAACGTGGAACGTAAAAACGTGAACGTGGAACGTAAAAACGTGAATACGAAACGTAAAACACGAAACCGTAAAACATGAACGTGAAACGTAAACACGAACGTGAAACATGATCGTGGAACATGAACGTGAACAGATTTACCGTTTTTCTGTTATTTTCATAATGTAAATAAAAATTAAAGATAATATAAAAAATAGTTGTAACAAATATTTTATCAAGTAGACCACTGAACAGCATTTATATTAGAAAATTTATTCAAATATTTACCATTTTTAGGCTTCAAAGTTAGATTAATAGTTAAAAATCCGTAGGTTCCTTCCAAATTTTTATCACATAGCTCATTAAATTGGTTAAAACTCTTATCAGATCCCACATAATTTTTATAAATCTTTCTCGAATAGTGATCATCTTGCTTAAAAATACCACAACATATTCAAAATATATTTCTAATAACTTGTTTATCAACCTTTGATAAAGCATTGAGAAAGATAGATACAGGATATATTTTTGTGACGAGACATTACGAAATATTCCTTGATAACGTCTTGATTTTCTAAAATACAATCATCAAAAACGATTAAAGAATTCGGTTTACAATTCGCTTAAACGGAACTATGTCCTCAGAAGCATTATAAAAATGTGATATTTCTTTGCTTAAGTTCTTCTCAATATTTTTGAACCTTTGTTGTAATTTTTTGTATGCGTCTTGTTCTAAAGATTTACTAAAAACATAACAAATTGGAATAAGGAATCAACCTATTGTAGATAAAATTCAATAATAAAGTTGTTTTTTCCACATCCACTTGAAACCAACAATTAACAATCTGATTGGTTGATCTTTCTTATTTTCTTCAAAACGTTTGAAGTTTTATCTGATCTTTTTGCTTTAAAAATTTACTCCAATTTAGAATAGTCGAAAATGAAGCTGTTCAAGTTGACTTCAGAAAGCTCTAAATTAGTTTTAAACTTGGAACATCCTATACACTTAGAGGAAGAATCAAATTATTTTATCGGTTTAAGCGGTTTTTATTCTGACAATTTTGTAATAAATATTATGAAAGTGAAAGTTCTCCTTATTGTATAGGATTTAGTGAGAAGAACATAACAAAATATTATGGTTTTAAACAAAGGATATTATACCTTCGATCAAATAAAAAATTCCCTTAAAAATTATCTAAAAACATTCAAACAATCAGATAAATCTTTAAACTTTGACGAAAACAAGTTTGAAATGCAAAAAAATTATCTCTCTAATAAAATTCAAATAAAATCACCAGTAAGAATAATGTTTTCAGCAATTATTGTAGATTTATTAGGGTTTGTTCAAGAAACTATTGAGCCAAATCAGATATATTTAGGAAATAAAACGCCAAAATTTAGACCTTTCGATGTAATTGAAGTGCACTGCAATCTCGTTGAACCTAGTTTTGAAAATCATACCGAACATTTACACAAAAGAATCTGAAATTTTTGTACACTTTTTTCCCAAATGTTGCTTATGGATAAAAAATCAGTGAAAAAACCAAATAAAATCGATTATATTCCTATTAGAAAAAATATTACAAGAATTCAAAAAATCGTTCTGACTATTCAAGACTCTGAAGGAAATCTATTGAAAAATGAGAGTAAAACAACAATTTTATTTAAGATTGCAAGTAACTAGTTAAATTTCTTTCTATCTAAATGGAGGTCAGTTGTAGACCTACTCAATAATCAACTTACAATCAATAATAAAGACATTGTAACGATTGTTGACGAAAATAATGAGATCTGGTTTAAGGCTAAAGATGTTGCAGAAGTATTAGAATATGAAAATACGAGAACAAGCTATCATAAATAATGTCGATAATGACGATAAAACAACTTTTGAATGTATAAATTACAGGAGTCTATCCCATAGACCCCGAGAAAATATTCAAAAACATACTATTTTCGTTAATGAATCTGGTTTATATTCTTTAATTTTGAGATCTAATAAGCCAGAATCGAAATTGTTTAAAAAGTGGGTTACAAAAGAAGTTTTGCCAAGTATTCGTAAATTTGGTGAGTACAAACTTGAAAACAAGATTAAATATTTAGAGGACGAAGTTAAACACTTGCAAATTAAAGATGAAATAAAAACGGAAAATAATCGCAAAACAAAGTGTAAAAATTGACTTAATGAAACCAGACCTTGTTTGTAAAGATTTTGCTAAGAAAAAACACCATGTTTTTGTATTAATTAAGAAGAATCACATGTGGGAATATCCTCTATTTTACGTTATCAAGAGGCTCAAAAGAGAGAAATACCTGAAAAAAAAAAAGGAAATTTTGAAAGAATCTTAGAAAATTGGATTTAACCACAGAAATGGTGAAATTTTATATAAGACAAGGAGCATCCAAATAGTATAAATTCTCATTATCAAACCAAATGAAATGAATCTTTGAATATTATTATACAAGGA
>NW_025782227.1:0-75010 GCF_021130785.1 Homalodisca vitripennis
TTTTGTTCATCCGTTTCACCAAAAGTTGAAGTGGTTATCATACTATACACTGGTGGTTTTTTTGAAAATAAAATACCCTAAGGCAAACTATGTACATTTATTTTTCTAAGAGTATGCAAGAGCGCACAATTGCCCGAACGTAGGGTAATGGTACGCAGTGGGTTGGGTAATGGTGCGCGTTTTGAGCACATATCGGAATGTGGAATAAAAGTCACCATTTATAGTAAAACACTTTATTATACAGTGTGTAAGTAAAACATTATAGTGAATAAAGTATAAAATGGTTATATAAAATGTTTTTGGTTACAAAGAGATATTTTTAATATGAAAGAGATAATTTTTTTAAACAAAGAGGATAAAAATTATTTTAGTATTTACAGAATTCGCAAATAAAGTCTTTAGCTGATTCTTTCATTGTGCATGCTGCGTGATAACCACTTTCCGCACAATATACATCTGTACCACAGTTCCCTGTCTTTTCCATGATCTCCACACAAAAACCACACAACTCATTGGGCGCCCCCTCAACTGCGTCTAGATCGATTACACTTCTGTCTACATCGTCAAACTCGTCATCATTGCAGATGGCTGAAGGGTCTATGTCTGATTCATCTGATGTGTCCCAAACGCTTTTCTCTAGTTTTGTGATAAGGCCTAAACTTTGGTCTTTTTTTACCTTACTGGCAGTAGGCCCATTGCTTTTATTAAGTTTAGGAGACAAAGCTAAACTTTGAACAACTTTTCTGGTTTTTTTTGGTCAGTCTCTTTTTTTTTCAGTTCTTCTTTTAGTTTTTTCTTTTCTGCATTAGCTTCTAGTTTTATTTTAACTGGAGTGCTAGTTAGAATTTCTGAATGTTGTTTTTCCCTGGGTTTTTTCTGATTTGCAGGCTTATAAACCTTCTTATTTGAACTCAAGAAAGGAGCGTATGCCAGAAAGGAGTTGGAAGCTTTGGTCGATGTGCACGGTAACGGATCATCAAAAAGACTTGGTGCAATTGCAGTTGACTGAGGACTTCCGAAAGTTGATGGTGTTGACACTTGACTTGTGGAAGGGAGTGTTTTTTTCTGGACAAACAGTGATCCTAGTTGGTGTAGGCATTTCATGCTCTGGAACTCCTTCTACTGGAGGGATAGGCAAGTCGCGCATTTCAGCCATTCCGTTGTCAAAAAACTTATCAGGGGTTGAAAGGGAAAATCCCAGCAGAACGGAAGCCTGAACGCAGCATTAGACATGGTAGCTACCTTTATAAAAGCTTGATTAAGGAGTCCGGCAACATCATACTCGGTTATCTTCTCATGACCGGATCGCATTTAGATTGAAGATCATATTCTCTATACAAGGCGTTTTTCAATGGACCGAAAAAAGTCAGGTCCAGTGGCTGAAGCCGATGGGACGTGAGGGGGCAAAGATATCATATGAATGTTGCTGTCTTTGCAAAACTTGTAGGCCGGTATGGATATATGACTGTTGTGATTGTCCAGGATTAGAAGAACAGGATCCTCGGGTGTAGGGTGTGAGTGTTTTTTAAAGTGAGCTAGCCACTCCAAAAAACAGCTCCGAGTTTGTCCAGCCGTTGTTAGAGAGGCAGTAAAGTGCACCATGTGGTCCATTCACTTGAAGGTTGGGGGTCATTCTTTTGCGTGGATATATCAGCATTGGTGGGATGTAGTGGCCACCAGCACTTACACAAAAAACTGCTGTGATTGTTCTTCCCCTTTCCCCTGAAGTAGCCCCACCTACTCTTTTAGCACCCTTTAGTGCCAACACTTTTGGGCACTTCTTTTGGACGGTTGTTATACCGGTTTCGTCCTGATTGTACGTACGGTGGGGGTCTATTTCAAATTTATGTATCACTGCTTTCAAGTTATCAAAAAAAATCTTAACCTCTTGCTCATTGAACGCTGAAATTCTGTTAAGACTTGTGTTTTTCAGGCTGGCGTAACTTCAGGTTTTGTGTTGCGTTTCAAGTAGCTATATAACCAGTCTTTGCCTGCCAGACAAGTTTCTTTGTTGAAAGAGTGCTTAAGACCATTGTCCTTCAGCAAATCTGTAGGCAATTCGGCGAAGCTCTTTGGGTGTTAAACCATAAAAAAGACTACTTAGCAGCAAAAACAAATTCACTAAGTTCAGCTTCCGTCTCTGCCGGGAAAATAGTTTTTCCGACCTAATCGAAGATTGACGTCTCTTAGGCCTATTGGTTCCTGAACGGCAAGGTATTTTCGTAAGGTCGCCTCTGGAATGTTGAAACTTCTTCCGACTTCTCTGATTTTCCTTTTCTCTCTTCTTTGACAGCCCGCAAAAGCATTTTTTAGGTCATCTGGCGAGTACTTTAGGCGATCACCCCTTTCGAATGTAATTTTCTGGCATCTGAGAACAAAACCACGAAAAACAAAGATTAGGCAAACCTTTGTGTATATAAGCGTGTGAGGGGGAATCATGCGCGCAAACGCGTACCATTACCCGACTGCGACCATGTGCGAATAAACCTAACCTAAAATATGCAACTGAACTAATCTAAAGACCAATCATATACCGAAACACGCGTAAATTAACGTAGTTTAAGACTATGTACAGATTATTTAGATTGGAGAAATGATGTAGGCTTACCTTCTTATTTCCTGATGAGAGAAAATTATAAGAAAATCACGATAAACACTTCTTTCACTCTCACTCATTAACAACTGCCAGTGGCGCGCCGGGTGTTGTTGTCTAGTAGTTCGCATAGCAACCGCTAGGTGCAGCAGCACTTATCAGACATCGGATTACTATGTCCGTTTGTCCTCAAACAGTGATGCGCACTATTACCCACTGCGCAGAATTACCCCACTCTCCCCTACTATTAAGTTAGGCTGTCCTTACTAGTTTTATTTTTAGTCTTTTTAAATATATTTAATTTATTTGGGTCTGGACCCCATCTGGATTGTACAGTAATATACTGCTAGTGAATTATAAAGTCAAAATTGCATACCTTTTAAATGTCACAATTACGATCTGCTCAGTGGAAAAATGTGTTTGTAATGCCGTAATGTGATGTCACGTCGGCATTCAACAGAGTTTCCATGCCTTCAAGAGCGCAATATAAATGGAATGTAATATGAAACTTAAAACTTGAGATACATAAACTGTGACTTGTATTAACGTGTTTTAAATTTCCCCCAAAAATTGCATTTTTCTAATTGAACATTTTGTAAAAAAGACAGAAATATTGAAAGAATACATGAGGTTTACTAAAAAATAATGAAAATAAATATTGAACCACATAATATCGCAACGACTCGTAGTTTACAGTGAGAAATTTAAGTGGGTATATAATGATTCTGTGTCCAGGCACATCTTAATATTATGTAATACTACTATGTTTATTAACTAGCAGTTTACCCGCTGTCTCGTTCCTGAATTTCGTAAGTTTCGCACTTGTATGAGCACTTTTGGTTCGAGTAAATTATATTTCCGACGCCAATGTTGAGTTTGATTTCTTGCCACGACCAAGAAAATATGTTATAGGAGTACATTTAAGAATATTTTAATTTTACTCCTGTCTTAGCATATTATTTTATTCGATAGTTGATTTAGCCTTATATAAGGATAAGGAAAATGGATATAAATACATAGCTCTCAAAAGCATAATTCCGTTAAAGTACAGTTAAAGTAGATCCATAACAGTCTTCAAATGCACAGTAAATGTTAGACTACATTGTATTTTATATCCTTACTGGTAGTAGTTTCCCGCTGTTTTGGACGCAATTTAGTAGGCGTTGCACATGTATGACCATTGCTGGTTAGAGTGAACTGTATTTCCGACCCAATGTTTGGGTTTCTTTTGTGCCACTGTTAAGAATTTACGTCAAAAAAGAGCATATCTATGGCCATTGTATTTTACTCCGGCCTTAGTGTTTTTTCCTTAGATGATTTTGCCTTGTTTCCCGATCAAGAAAATATATATCATAGATCAAAGAAGTCCTCCTTTAAAATGGGTTTTATAACAGTCTTTAAAGTTATAGTAAAAGTTAGATAGTAACTTTATCTTTTTATATCTAATAATTGCTAAAACATGAAAAGTAAAAAGTACATTTACAATGACACAATTTACGTGTTTGTTTCTTTGTAAACTGAAAAATATATTTAATATTTTAGACATATGAATTGGAATGTTAGTTCAAAAGCACAGTCCCAGCGAAATTTCATCCATTCCATTTCATGCTTCAAAGGTAGACTTTGGAATCAAATTCTGACTATATTATGTTTTAGTACATTTTATTAGGTAGATGAGTACTTACCTAATCATTAAAATCTATAAACAGCGAGATAAGTAAGATTTTTTTACAGAATTTACTCACTATAAATGTAAACAAATTGACAATAATAAACCATGTTTACACAGAAACAGTTGATTACATTTGACATATTTCATAACTTTAGAGACCAAGGTGGATTTTTTCATGCATTAAAAACACCAGTGGACCAGTCCGAAGGGATTTTCGAAAAAAAAATAGGCCTATAATTATCCCCAGGCAGCATAAAAAATATCCATTTTAAAATTTCAGCACTATCGGCTGAATACTTTACGCGTGAAAAACAAAACAAACAAACAAACAAGGGCACTTTTCGCATTTATAATATTATTATACATAATTAACATGTCGAAACCATTTAGCCTAAGAAGTGTTTAGGTTGCAATTATTTTGTAATATCTTTATTATATATATATATATATATATATATATATATATATATATATATATATGTTTAGAACCTCAGCACTTGCTGGTCCAGGAGCGTAAATCGTGCGTACCTTGTTGGTCATCGCGCCTCATGCTGGTCCGGGCCCTTGAACGTGTTGGTCCGGACCCGCAAGTTACGAGGCTTTGTATAGAGCGTGTAACATCCTGGACCAAGAAATGCTGCTTGCCTGTAAAGTTCATTCATTTGATTGTACAGTAGCTCGCCTAGCGTGAGTATAAACGAACTAAATACTCGAATGAGGGGAAATCCCCCACCATTCTCGGACCAAGATTTGCCGGGTTTCTGTACAGGGCATACTGTCGAACATTGAATAAAGTGCTTTTTCAAATCAAATCGAATCAGTCTTTATTGCCTTTTTAAACAGCATACAATATTGTAATAGAAGCAGTCTGTATTAGCCAATGTATTAGCCTATCTACTCATTCACACACAATTATACATACAAAAAGTTCCTCATCCAGACAAACATGCAATGGCTAATCGGATCCTGTTAAAACGTGTTTCGATTTTAATTGTCTATTTACGGGCGGCTTTCCATGAACTCACATACCGTGTCAAAAGCACCTGACACCAATTGACATTGAAGACGAGATTTAAATTTTTTGGTACTGCCAATGTTTTAAGATCCTCAGAGAGCCTATTAATCAACCTAACACCAGCCTGCGATGGCAAATTAAGAGACGCCACCGTTCGATGTGGTTGACTGCGATAGTTTGTCCCTGCCTCTTGTCTCATACTGGTGAATGTTCCTTCCCTGAGCCAATGTGCTCTTTGATTTACAGAACACAGCCACCTCGAAGGTGTGTAGAGGCAGGGCAAGGTCAGTAAACCAAGCTTCCTGAAGGCATCCCTGCACGACTCTCTTCTCTCTTTAATTTTGAAATGATTCGTACACAGTTTGTTGTTTGCACAGCTGCCCCAAAGTCTTACTCCATATGCAAGGTGTGGATAAACAAGGGCAAAATAAGCCATTCTCAGGATGCCGTGAGAACAGTGTTTTGCCAGATTCCGCAAAGAATACAAACCTGAAGTTACTCTGGAACAAACACTTTAGACAAACACAGGTCAGACCTCGATCTAGGTACATCCCTAGGAATTTGATGGGAGTCAGATTCCTCTAAGAGTTTGTCATCTACCAGGACAGCAGGTCGTGCACTACCTTCACGCTGTCTCAGACAAAAATCAATTGTGTTTGATTTTGAGCTGTTTGTTTTTCAAATTGATTTCCGAAAAAAAATGGATGCATGAATTCACTGTGACAAATAAATTAATTTTCAAGCTTCTGCAAAGAATTTGCAGTAACGCAGAGAGGTCGTATCGTCAGCATATTGAATCACCTTTCCATTCTGGACCGATGAGTTTTACATTTTTTAACGTAAATAGTAAAAATCACTGGCCCATTTTATCGATCCATGAGGGACGCCATTTGCCGTTTTCAATTTTCCTGACATGGCATTTGAGATCTGCACGCACTGGTCTCTATCCTTATGTAGGACGAGTTTCCACCTGTGTGGTAGACCCCGTATTCTTCATGTCGCTAACTGATGCATCAGTGTCAAAAGCCTTAGAAAGATCGAGTAATATGCTGAGCACCTTATCCCGTCTCTCAAAACCATCGACAACAATATCCACAAGACTTGAAACCGCATCAATTGTTGATTTGTTTTTATGGAATCCGAATTTTTCAGGACACAGTATGTCAAATCTTTCCAGAAAACTTTGTAGTTCATTCAAAAATGCCTTTTCAAAGATTTTGCTGAAAATTGGCAAGATTGCGATTGGGCGGTAATTTTTGGTTTGATGAGGGATCTTCTTTCTTAAAAGTCGGGGCAATTTTTGCTGTTTTCAAATCATCCAGGTAAACTCCAGATAGAAATGAGGAGTTTACCACTTTTTTAGTGGAGTCAAGATACGCTTGGAGCATTTTTTGACTAGCCACATGGACATACCACTGTTGTTACAAGATTTCTTTTTAATTTATTTTTTGCACAATACCAGCCATCTCAGCCTCATCGACAGGGGTCAAGATCATAGACAATACCGGTTCTCTACCAAGGTTGCGGGAGAGGGTTTCAGTGAAGCACTCATCACACGAACCAACTGAGGCAAAATACTTGTTAAATTTGTCAGCAATTTTTTGAGGATCATCTATAAGTTGGTTTTCAACGAGGAGTAAAACATTGTTTTTGATTTTTGTATTGGATGTTCTCGTTTTAAACGGATTAATTTTCCATGCTGTTTTTTTGAAAAGTTTCTCGGTATTCTTTAATAGTTTGTTTAATTCATAGGCTTTAGCAGCTTTTATAACTTTCATAATATATTATATTCTTCTATAATTTTTGAAAAAATCTTTGAAAATTTTCGTTGTTTGTATTAATAAAAATTTAGTGATAAAATTTGAGTTTTTTACGAGATGTGAGAATACCTGGTGTAACTCAAGTATTCTTATGTCGCTTACTGCGTACTTCAAATTTTCTGTAAGGACATGAAATATTTAAATAATAGAGAAAGCGTTTATTAAAAGCAGTGTAAAATTTATTTGGACACTGAATGTTATTTAAAAAAATGCCAACTTTCTCGCTTAAGGTGATAAATTAACTCGTTAATATTTTGAGGGTTTAGAGCTCTTTGGACCGTATTCTCTGCAAGCCTAGTCACCGGATCAAGTTCATTAACCAATCTCCTGAGCGAAGTGATCAGAGATGGCAGGATTGAACACGACAACGTCAACTTTCGGGATGTTCGTGATAACGTTGTCGATGGTTGTACTCGTCGTGGCACATACTCGTGTAGGAGAGTTCACTGACCAATTTTAGACCAAAAGATTGAAGAATATCACGCAGCCGCCGAGTGTGGGGGTCGGGGTGGTCCAGTGCGTTTATATTTAAATCGCCAATTAAGAGAAATAGTTGATTGAAAACAAAAATTGGTTAGCAGGCTCTCTGGTTTTCCAAAAAAGGATGAAATAAAACAAATTCTAGAGTATGAATTACTTAATTTTTTTCAAATTTCAAGGGGATTTTTACAAAGATTGCCACACCAACCTCCCTTAAAATTGGAACGAAGGAAAATATGTGCCAAATTCATAATTTTGGATAAGGGATCATTGCCAAGATGACAACGGCCGAACTCAGTCGAACGGTGACTCTTTCTTCCAGGCGATTATAGATGTTGTGTGACTCACCGGCAGCGATCTCGTTGGTTTCTGGCGAGCAGGATGAAGCAGCTAGAGGGAGGCGAGGGGCTGCTGGACGTTACATTCAGGAGTTTGGCCCCAGGCTTACATATGCCAGTTTACTTTGGCAGCCGATGAGACGCTGCGCTGCACAATGCGGGCCAGGAAACGGGTATTACTGTCACCCTCAATCACAACATTCCTGAAGGAAAGCAACTCTCTTTTAATTTTGCCATTCAATTTTGGCCTTCTACCAGGAGAAGACTTTTGAGGAGGGTGTTGGCCGGATGGTTTACTATTGTTGCAGGTTATTGTACGGGGATATTTTTGTTGAGCTGCATTAGTGGTTGCGATGGTTTTTGAGAATGGGTGGTTTTTCGTTTGTATTTTCGAGAGGTTCAAATCAATTGCTGGTCGTAATAGGAACATATATATTTTATTTTAACAGACAATCCAATCACCCGTCGCCTGAGAGTAGCCACAGGAACACCCCTGGACCTCCCTCTCGGCCCGTAGACATTCAATCTCTGCCTCGAGTAACCTGAATAGTTGTCCTCAGATTGGTGACGAGGTCGCGAGTCTCGGAGCACTGTGAGACCTGACAGCAGGTGGTCACCGGTGGCTCGCACTGCACAGCGCAGTCTCTTACAGAAGCTCCCGCTGATACTCCGGACAGCGAAGATCTCGCAACAAAAATGTCATTTGTATACCGAAGAAGCCTTGTGTCCGATTCAATGGAATGATCGACAACCCTCATCAGATCGACATTGAGCTGCCTTATCTGGTCCTTTAATCTGCAGTTTTTTTGACGCAAGTTCGTCAGCATCAGAGGCTCCCGACGAGGCGACAGGCGTAGGCACTTCGAGTGAGTTTGTAGTAGCGAGCAGGTCAGGTTTTTGTTGCAGCGACAGGGGTCGGTTTCTCTCCCGTAGACGCGTGGAAACGCATTAGTCTCGCCCACCGGTGAACTGATCGATGTGGAGGATCTGGATGGAGTTGCGCTCAGCGCAGGGTCCGGGCCAGGCGTGGAGCAGGCAGGCGGCGAGTTTAGATGCAGGCGGAGTAGGTGAATCAGCGTCGGTCGCAGACCGAGTCCTGGACAGCGGTGACGAAAGCGAACGCATGGTGACTGGGTGTTCGCCGCTGTGTTTTTTATTGCAAACAGTCAGTGCCGTTATATCTGGATCAGTTTTTAATCGATGCGCTGCAAATTTTTTTCCGAGACATCGCCAAGATATGTAAAGAATACAGGCTTTCCCGGTTTTTGTTTTTTCTATTGTAAAATTGTAAACATTATTAAATTTAAGTTTAAAAATTAAGTTAAAATTAAGTAAATTGTATTGACATATTTTTGTCAATAATAAATTAATGAATAAATAAATAAATAAATATATAAAATAAAAAGTCACTATTATTAAAAGAATCTAAGTAATACATTTATCTATATATATAAAAGAAAAGTCGTGTTAGTTACACTATTTATAAGTCAAGAACGGCTGATCCGATTTGGCTGAAAATTTGTAGGGAGGTAGCTAAGAACTGGGGAGAAACACATAGGATACTTTTTATCCCGTTCCCGATTCAGGATTCCGCCCCACTGGTCTCTAAAAGTTACGGAAATACCCGTAAGAAAATTCATTACAGCAAACATATGTTAGAGGGCCTGTTCAAATTGAATCAGCTGTTCTTTGTAAACATATATAATGCAACAAAAGAAATATATATGTTTATATCATTTAATTACCATTTTAAATTTCTTTACATTTATAGTTTTAAAAGCATAGAGTAAGCTTAAGAGAAACAGCAAATTTTGTTTCAACTGTTTCTGCAATCACTGTTAAGCATAGACTTTACTATCCAGATAATACAAATCAAATTTTAATTTTTTACAATTCAAAGCAGTTATCTCTGCATCTCCAAGTCAGATACGTACATTATTTGCTATCATCATTTCGACATGCTTTCCATCGAACCCATCTAACCTGTGGCACAAATACAAGGATAATATGGCAGAGGATATTTTACATCAAATTCGTGTCAGTTCAATAAATTCCGATCTTAAAATGAATGAGGAGATACATAATCGGGCCTTACTATTGATCGAAGACATGAGTTATCTCATGTGTGGTAGTTTATTAGTCAGGTTAGGAATGCCAGCGCCAAATAGTAAAATGAATGACGCATTTTAATCGAGAATTGGAATGGGAACGTGAATATGATCACCAGGAATTAGATTTAGTAGTTCAAACAAATGTGCCCCTGATGAACCCCCAACAAAAGGAAGTTTATGATACATTAATGAAGGCAATTGATGATGGAAACGGTGGTTTTATATTTACATGGTGGAACTGGTAAGACATTCCTCATGTCAGTAGTTTTAGCCACTGTTCGTGCAAGATCCAACATTGCAGTTTCAGTTGCTTCTTCTGGAATAGCAAGCCACATTGCTAGAAGGATGTCCGTACGGCACATTCTGCATTAAAATTGCCGTTAAATCTTCAATATATTGAATAACCAACGTGCAACATTACAAAGCGCTCCGCTATGGCGAAAGTTTTATCAGAATCGAAGATCATCATCTGGGACGAATGCACAATAGCGCATAAACGTGCATTGGAAGCAGTTAACCTAAACATTGCAAGATCTACGTAATGACTCAAAATGTTTTGGAGGCGCAACTATTTTACTGTCTGGCGATTTCCGCCAAACATTGCCAGTAATTCCCAGATCGACTGCTGCCGACAAAATAAACGCTTGCCTCAAATCATCGAATCTATGGCGCTATGTTAGGAAACTTCAGCTGACAACAAACATGAGAGTTGCATTGCTGAACGATACATTTGCTGAAGATTTCTCTGAGTAATTGTTGACTATCGGTAATGGTCGAGTACCTGTCGACGAATCGAGCGGATTGATTTCATTTCCTCGGTATATCTGTAACTTTTGTTTCATCAAAAGAACGAAACTCATCAACAAAGTATTCCCAAACATCATTACTAACCTCAAAAATAATGAATGGTTGAGTGAGCGAGTAATTTTGGCAGCTAAGAATAAAGATACAGATGACTTAAACTACATAATTCAGAATGAGATCATTGGTACACTGCATTCTTTCAAATCTGTTGACTGTGTAACAAATGAAGATGATGCCACCAACTATCCAATTGAATGTTTAAAACTCCTTGGATGTACCTGGCACAATTTACAACTAAATATTGGTTCTGTAGTAATCATGCTTCGAACTTATACCAACCAAAACTGTGGCAACGGAACAAGTTTGGTGGTAAGTAAATTGATGAACAATTTGATTTACACCACAATACTCAAAGGTGAGGAAATTATCATTCCGAGGATCCCGATGATCCCACCCGACATGCCATTTGAGTTTTAAAAAAACGGTTTCAATTTCCGATCCGTCATGACTGTAAATAAGTCCACAAGGCCAATCGTTGAAAGTTTGTGGTCTTAATCTCAAACATCCATGTTTTTCCCATGGCCAATTAAATGTGGCATGTCCACGGGTCGGAAGACCATCCGCGTTATTTTGTTTTCGCGCCTAATAAAAAAACAAAAAATGTAGTTTATCACAAGGTGCTACAATAAATGGCAAATAAAGAATCATTGAATAATTATATTTTTTTATTTACAATTATCCTAATTTAAAAAGTAAAAAAAATGTGGATCGTGTGATATTGCCTTTAAGGCGGGACAAAGTTTCGCCGGGTCAGCTAGTAAGAAATAAAACTTATTATATTAACAATAAAAACAGTTTTCTCTACAGCAAAAAGGTGCTTCTGTCGGTGGGAATCGAACCAATGTGTACTGAGATGCTGTGCCGTGACCCCTACTGTTGCTGCCACGCAGGTAGACAAGATGTGGTAGTTACTTCGTGTTCATACGGCTCGTCGCTCTGTGGTTGTGTCAAAAATGGAGTTGCACAGTTGTATTGCAAGTCTAACCTTGCTATTTTTACGACTAGGTTTAGGGCTAAAACTTACAGATAAATAAAATATCGAACTCACTGTAAGGCGTTATTTATCGGTAACTTAAAAGTGTTCTTCAGTAACTAATTCTAACAAAACTGTGACGTAAAACCTTGCAAAATTTCGTCCATGCCAGTGCCGCGCTCGTGTGTACTTTCTCTTGACAGTATACTTTGATTATCAGTAGGATATTAATACGTACAGATTCGAAGACCCTAATGTTTCATGTTTATAGAGCCTAAAAGTTAGTTTTGCTTTCAAAAATTATTTTTCAAAGTTTGTTATTTCACTTTTCATTCTTCATGTATATAAAACGAGTTCAGGTACATTAAATCAGGTATGCTGATCGTCTGATTTTAATTTCTAACAATCACTCTATTCGCAACAATTTGAGTGCGGAATTACTAAATATATACCTGTAAACTTATTTTATTTCAGTCTTCCTTATCCTATAACACCTATTGTTTATATTCATACATGTATTTCTTATATATATGTTACAACCTTTTATAATATGTACATGTTAAAAATGTTATTTCTGATGATAAATAGGCAGGTTATTAACCATATGAAATAATTACCGGTTTCTTAGATCAATCTAGACCAGAAATTAAATGAGCTACCGTTTTGTAAAGACAACCTTTCGACACTGCGTTGAAAACCCAATTTAAAATGGTCCTGACGTTTTAACAAAAAAATTAGTTTCCTAAAAAATTTAGGTAATTACTGTAATAAAATCAATTACTCGAAAAATTAAAATATGTGGGAAAATATTTCAAAAGCCATGGATATAAACAAAGATAAAGAAAGGATTTTCAATTAATTGATCATTTCAATCAAGGGTCAACAAAAGGTTAAACATTTACGATGTAAAAAGATGAATCAGATTTATTCAAGAAATATTACGCGAACGTCGGGGACCGCCTAGCCCGGTTTTTCCTGTAACCTGGGTCGTCACGAAAGATACTGAGTACCTGGTGGGACGCTTACTTCCGGGTAGAATCTATAACGGGCTCCGAACTCCAGCACGTTGTCACGGATATGAAGGGCGGCTCGGCTCCCGGCAGTGATAACATTCTAGCTTAATTCCTTCAAATTTATTTGGCCTATTTAATTTTTTCCTTGCTTCATATAATAAATCAGAATATTAATGAGGGCATTTTCCCAATCACTTTCAAACTTGGAAAAGTAATCCCGTTTTATAAAGGGTAAAGTAATGATCATGATTTTGGGCGGACTTCCCAAGTACGTTCATTATTAACAGTAAATATTCATTAAATTTATCTAGAGTAATGAATGTGATTGAATGATAACATATAAAATATACCTTCTTACTGGCCGTTCTTGTATATGTCTATTCTTTACGCCTCTGAAACTACTAAGCTACGTATTGACTGTTTACATTTCTTTCAATGGCAATCCAAAATTTACCCAAAGAATTATATTGCTTGTTTTTTATGGTTTTTAACTATTGAATTATGGTATAAGAGCACAATCATATTTTTAGATTTTTTGCTATGACCAATTTTAAAACGGCGGTTACCCATCCAAGCAGCTGCCCACGCTCGGCGTTGCTTGATCCCGAACCGTTACAACTGTGCCATTGGCAAAGAGGAAATGTTCGCTGCACAGAGTAATAAGGTATATACAGAGTGGCTTGCGCCATAGGGAAAATTGACTCCGGCCAGATGGGCGACGACAGGGGTGGTGGCAGCTCGCGGACCGTCTCGCTCGAGCCCTGTGTTGCCACTTCGTGCGCGCTCTGTACTGTAGCAGAGAAAGAATCTGAGTCGGTCGGGCCCGGTAGTATATACCTTATTACTCTGTGGTTCGGTGCCACAACTATAAAAAAACTAAGGTTCCTATGGGCTAATGAAACAAATCATAGGATTTAGTTACAAATACTGCTTTATCTAAACAGTGGTTTGCAAGAAGACCTATAATATTTCGTGAAAAAAATATCCGTATTTCTTTATAGTACCTTGAGAATGAAATTATGTTCAGATCAAATATTTCCCCCATATCTAAACTTCCTAGTTTAAATGAGCATAAATCACTATAATGGCCATAGTAGGATATTATTAGTATTTAGGAGAACATGATAATTTAGAAAACAAATTTTTCCTAAACCAAGCATTTTTCATACATAATATATTTGTATGTTAAACTTTTTTTATTTTAACCCCTAAATATATTTTAATGACAGGTGGATTTATTACCAAACAATACAAACTTGGAGATGAACTATTTCGATATATTTTAGCGTTATGGTCCTTATAACTATAATGTGTATTTTTTGTGCATTCAATAAAATTAAGGGAAATCAAGTTATATGAAATTAAAGTTTAGTTTATCCGATTTCTATACAAATATTTCAATATATTTTAATTTTATATTGTTTTGTTCAAACGCATTTATATAGTTAAAGGACGAAACAAACACGATAATAGCACTCAAGAATCAAGTACTTAATAAAACCAATATCCGTAAAAGATTTAAGGGTATCGTAGGGGTAACACGTTCACGGTCAAAATTTGTTCAAAGGACTTTTATAATTACTTTCTTAGAAAGAGGGCTGTAGGGTGACTTGAGCAAATTAGCAGTTCTACATCAATGAACCGCAGTTTAACAGAAGTTGATAATAATGAAGCAACGGGGATTTCCAAAATGGTCATTCCAATGTATGTCCACTATATTTTTCACTAGACAAGCGGATGTGTTTTGTTAGGGGTGAGAGGCATTACGGTGCAGTAACCATATTAAATAAACCAAAGTCGCAGTTATTTCCTGTGAACGATTCCCTTACGGGAGATTTGTGTTCATGGAAGGTTTGTGAAATGGCCATATACTCATTTGATCTTTACATTCATGCAAACAATGATTGTATAAATAATTTACGGAGTGTTGAATGAGTAGACTGTAGAAAACAAACAACACATGGGCGTTACAATAAATATATCTATTTAAGATATAAAAACATCCTCACTACATGCACAGCACATAGAACGCCATTACGTTTTATTTAATACCGTTACTTACTTATGTTAACGAAAGTGATGTATTGCATTTCTCAGTCAACATAATTTGTTTTAGATAAAATATATGTTAAGCGAAACGTACAACTTTCCTATATGACTATATGACCATTCCTATCCAAAGGCGTATCCAGGAGGCTTTTGGGGTAACCCCCCTCCCCTTATTGATACAAATATTCAAAGTAGGCTTATATTTTAACTTACGTTAAACAGAATTTATACTCGTTGTCAAACAATGAATCACACTCGTAGTTCAGTTTTGTTTTTTATTTGTTTCAATATTTTAACTATAACAGCTGACATATAGTAAAACACAGGACTTGTGCTTTATAATTTTTCTCGGAATGATAAGTCCGTCTGCTACCTCTAGGGGTTTACAAATATAATAAGACACTGTCGCTTATCAAAAGGTGTTTTATAGTTGAACCAACATTTACAAATCAAATAATGAACTTCAACTCTTTGGCAGTGACTTAAAACACACAAAAAGTTACGTAATAACCCATGTAATTTATTTTTACACCATCTTTTAATCAAATATTTACAAAAAAAATTATTCCACAAACAACGTAAAGAAATATCATGTTAATCATAATATTATTGTTATCATAATATCTGACTTAAAGTTCGTATATTTTTATTTACTTAAGTTTTTATATTTAAATAAAAGAACATATTTTATTTACATCAAATTCCATAAACAATATATAAATAATAGACTAATATTAACAAAATATTATCATAAAGTAAATGTGAAACTCTTAATGATATCAAAATGAACTGGAGAACTTTATGCAAACAGTAAAAAGTCTTTCCGACCAGATAACTTTTGAGTTTTGAGGCATAAATAATGTAGGACTTAAGTAAACAATTAAATGTTTATAAATTTGTAAGTTCAATTTTTTTAATTTTTATATAATTCTAGTTTCTATTTATGAAGCTTTGTTCTGGACTTTCAAACATGTGTTAGTTGTGGAAAGCAATATAACTGCAATAATAAATTATTTAATAACAGAGAATTGAGATGCTATATCACGAAAAATATTCTAGTATTTAATTTTTAGAAAACATATATCAGCCTATAGACTGAAATATACTACCGTAAGTCCCCCTGAGAGTATCATGGTCGGTAACGACAAAACCATAATTAAACAGTACAGGGAGAAAATATTATGCTCATTTCACTCAAACGGCGGTAACTGCTTTTCGAAAAATAAAGAAAGGCAAAAATTGTCGAGGCATTATGAGGATTAGGATTTGATGAACAAAATGTATTATTGTTTTTAATAAAATAGTGTTTTATGGTAATGGATTTGAGTAATGTATTCTAGTCCAGTAACGTACAGTAGATTTTACGTTATTCAGAAATGTACTATGTTCTCAATATTTAAAAAATCTTATGTTATCGAGATATCAAGGTTAAAATTTAAGTTTTTTAGGATTTGAAAGGCCTTGCTAATTTTAAAATCAGTTGATAAAACACCTTACATGTTTGAGGATAGTAAAAAAAGTCGAGTTAAGGAATAGACAAATACATGTTGTTTGACTAGAAGAAGACAAGAAGAAAGCTGGATTCAAACTATTTTATTATGTAGAAATAAAATTAACTAAATATACTCGTATTATAATATAACAGTTAACAGATCTAGATTGAATCCTATAAGACTGACCTGTTTATCTATAAGTCTGGTCTAAAATCACAACACAGTAACTTTAAACTAATGTCACTTTTGACATAAATAGATAAGATTCTCGACAAATGTGTAAGAATTCAGTTACCGAGTTACCTAAAGCAACTTCACATTGTAGCTAACGAAAATTATGGTTTTAGAGAAGAAAAAAAGTACATCCGATGCTTTAATTGATGTTACTAAGTTAATTTCACATACATAAAAAAACACGTTTCTAGTGACATTCCTAGACCAAGATAAGGTTTTTGATTCCGTTAATAGAAGAAATCTCATTAGAAAACTGGAAATTACTGGAGTTAAGAACAGCGACGTGGAGTCTCTGCAAGAATTATTCCAGTACATTTATCATTTTGCAATTTCTGTAAGTCAAATGTATGTATGTATTGTTTGGAAAACAAATAAATGAAATGAAATGAAATGTTTACTGGAATAAAGGTAATTCGAATTATATGTAGCCGAGCAGTCCATAAAGATAGTATTATAGTTTTTACTGTATATAAATTTCTTTTAGATCGTGCGAGATAAATTCGTTTGAGTTTAAATTCTTACATCTCACGTTTATATCACGAAGATTAGTAATAATTTTCCAAGTTGCACTCAAAAGGGTTCCCACCTGTCAAAATCTACTCTATGTTAGTTAAAACTTCTTTAACTGTGAATAACTATTAGTTCTTTTTGGGCCATTGAATTGTAAGATATAAAGTATCTTGAAGTTTTTTTTGTCTGTTAATTAAAAAAAAATTATTAAACAAAATTAGCTTTCTTACAAAGTGATAAGTGAGCTTTGTTTTAAATAGTCTTTAATAGTTTCGAATACATATTAACAATTTAAACGATTTCTCTAACGATCTACCATCAATATATCGAGAACACTCTACTCCAATTTTTATTATGCATTGTTTTCCGTTAGTTTTCTTACTAAAAAACTTTACTTTACTATCACCTTTACTTTTTCAGCGTATCAACGTTCTAAGAAACTGAAAAATAAAATGCTAATTTGCTACGAAACAGATTTACGAAAATGTTGTATATTCCGTGCCTGGGGAGGAAATACACTATCATCTCAGATCTATCTTATTGTCAGATCTCAGTTTGATGACTAATAGTTTGTCTAAAACTGTAAATACAAACAGTATCTAATATGACATTAGAGTCTGTGGCATAATTAGAATATTGAAATTAAAACTGTCGACAAACTAAATAGATTTTTTTGTCCATTTATATTGGTATACCAGCATTAACTTTTATTGTGGTTATTTCCCTATCGCTATAATATTTTTGTGTCACAACCTTGTGTGTGGATCCTAAATTTAGACAATGGAGGTCAACCACTCACATACAAGGCGGCGAAAAACACATACAATTACTGATTATTTCTCTAAAAAATTGTGCAGTTGTATTTTACAGTAAATATATCCTTTTTAATGCCTTCGTATTAATAGTATATCGGAGAAATTTTAACCTATATTGGTTAGAATGTAATTTAATTATACTTATAATCTGTCCTGCTGTGATATTTGAAATTGCAGATTTGCCCTTAATTCAAAAATAATTACCTTAGTGTGTTTTTCTCTCTATAAGGACTTCCTGATACTTGGGACTCTTTGCAAGTCACGTTAGTCCGGGCAGGTATTCCCCCCAGCGCTCGGAGTATCGATTTAAAATAGGACTCACAATGGTCAACGCAGGCGAGCCACACCGCCCGGTTCAGAAGGGCCGGTTTCGTCGTCGGCCTGTTGTAACTGACCATCAGGCGCTTTGGCATTTTGGTTGATGTAACCACAAACGCACTCTCATTAAAATTCAAACCATTGATATAAAAAGTACATGCACAATCAGCCACGTTGTTAGTCTACATTTCCATGAAATGAGATCAACCCGGCGATACCTCAGTTTGAAACTACTGCTGCCACGTTTAGCTTTATAGTTTGTTTATCGTATGATGGTTGTTCCAGATCAGTATTTCAAGAACGCAAATTTAATAGAATAGGCATTCCAAACTGGAAAAGGCCTTCCTCTTTTCGTTAATATTTTCAATAGACTGTAATGCATCTCAAACGGAGGCTAATTTTAACATATCTACTGTCTTATTGAAATAAAAGAGCTGGCAGACTTAACGCGGCTACTTTCTTCAAAGGTCGCTTTCATAGGGTACCAATCCCTCTTTTAGAAAAAATATATTAAAGAGCCTTCAGTTTTGTCATTAAATTTATATATTGCATCTAGATAACTTCATTGCTTTAAGAAGTAATGCTAGTTGACTTCCGGCCACGCATCTGAGTCAGATTTTTGCCATGGGGGCCTTGCATACCAATTGTATTTCTTAAGAGACCCTTACTAGTCGTATCCTGTCCGTCCACATAGGTTGTGACCAATCAATAGAAGGATCTTATGAAACAGAATAAGGAGGAATTCGGTACTGAGAAGTACGATTGTATTAGTAAACGATGCAGCGGTCACAGAGGAGAATTGATTTTGCGCTATTATTACTTCAAAGTTTTAGGTCCGGCAACGAATGCGCTAATACTACAACTAGGTCGGGCCACCGTACTCTGCTGCATTGATATCACATTGAAAACCTCATTAAAAATAAATTCCCCTTAAACAATAACCAAAAACCCCTTTTCATATCAAAACCATTGTGTTTTATATAATTTGCGGCGGTAGTCAGAATTTTAATGGCGGTAGGTTTATGGCCGACCAAACTGATAGCAAAGTACACTGATGGTCATTCTTTACTGAACAGACGATAGCAAAGCCGCATCTTCCGATCATTTATGTATACAAACTACTAGATAGATAACTGAGCAATTTAAAATTTGTCTTGCCGACTGGGACCTTTGGATCTACCAGACGACAATAAGACGGCAGCTGCAGTAATTACGTATGTTGTGATCGCCTCGTTTTTTTTTGTACTTGCTCAGTCAGGTACGTAGTTATACTGAATGTATGCTTAATAATCATGTATATTTTTTACTCGGTGATTAAAGGTTTTAAGAATCATGAACTGAGCATGAAGAATTAAAAATGATGAGCAAATCAAGAATTGATTTACTTCTTCTTACTGTTTGACTCAAATGTCACATGTTTTAATGATAGATTTGTCATATCCGCTCGCAAATTGTAAAAAATTCATTGCTATTCGAGGGTAGGCATAGTTGGTACTTTTGTTCTAATAATTTTTTTTTTAAAATATAGGAATTCACATTGGTAAAATCTTTTAAACTATTTGTAAATAGTGATTTATACAAAGTTTAATATTTAGTGTTAAAAACAATCGTTTTCACGGGGAAAATATTTATTTGAGATAACTAAATTTTTAGTTATATATTATCCAAATACTACTACAAATCTAGATTACATTAAATATGTGCCAAAAAAAATGGATCTTGATAAAACAGAATTATTTTCCTAACATGTAAAAGCAATCTCTTTTTTTTTAATCTAACGCATCCTTCCTAGTTTGGCAATTCATACAAACTGTGAAGGATGAACTAAAATAACTAATTCCTCTAAAATAAAGAACGGTGAAAGAATTGCCAGATAAGTTTTTTTCAATAAACCGTAATCAATCGAACATAATGTGAACACCTACCAAACACTCAGTAGTTATTCTCTCGTTATAACTATAAAGATATTGACGGTATTTGATGACCTCACTTCCATATTAAACTCCCGGGACTATGAAAGGGCTCTGTTCACACAGAAGATAAACTTAAACAATTGCAGTCCTTCCAGGAACCAGGCTTCTGAATCGTCCTATCCCGGCCAGAACCGAGGGGCAAACTATTTATGCTCGGCGCAATCTAGCCAACTTTTTTCCCCCAGAAGTTTTAAGAATGGTCTACTATGGCCTAATCCATCTTCATTTTGCGTATGGAATAAGACTTTGGGGAAGTTGTGCAAAAAACAAAATGGAGCGCGTCTTTAGACTTCAGAAAAAAGCTGTCAGAATCATTGAAAATTTGAATTACAGAGAGTCGTGTAGGGAATATTTCAGAGAGTTGAGATTGCTGGCTTTGCCCTGTCTCTATATTTTTGAGGTGATCATGTACTGCAGATCAAGGTGCATCTTGATTCGTGGCAGGAACGGTCATCAATATGACACTAGAGGCAGGGATAACTTTCGAACTCATCAACGCAGATTGACATTAGCGCAACATCTACCGCAAGAAGTTTGTGTCAGATTAATCAACAGGCTCTCTCTGAAGAAATCAAAATTTCCAATAATCAAAATCTATTTAAAACACGTCTCAATCTCCTTTTGGTGTCCAAGGCTCTTTTTCTGCTCTGTTGATAAATTCATGATAAGCCACTGGGATATTTGAGAGTGCTGGATCTGAGGTCAATGCGATTGTGTCTTGAATGATTGTGTGAATTGTGAATATGAGGTTGCGTTAATGTGTAGATAAAATCGTGTAAATTTACTTTAACTCTTGGCTATTGCGATACGATGTAAAAATTGTTAAAATAATGCAATAAAGAGATTATTATTATTATTTTATTAACGTTTACAGGTGTGACAAAACGAATTTGTGAATTCTTGTGCTCTTAATTGTGTCTCAGCGATTCATCATAAACTCGTCAACAGAGTAAAATGCCTCTGGCACCAAAATAGTTTTGAACTGATCTTTAAATTTAGTTGTTTAATACCTTCAGGGAGACTGTTATTAGTCCGACACCAACTTGAGAAGGCAAATTTCTGAAAGCATTTCTTCTGTGTTGTTGGACTCGAAAATTATCAAGTTACCTCTACTACCATGATGGTGAAAACACCCCCCCCCCTTCCAACAAAGCGCACTTTGATCTGGAGTAATATAGAAACAGGACAGAGTCAGTAACCCGACTTCCCTAAAAGCATCTCAGCATGACTCTCTGGCTCTCAAACCAAAAAATCATTCTCACAGTTCTTTTTGGAGAATGAAGACCCGTTACAACTTGTGTTTTGCACAGCTACCCAGAGTTTAATTCCATACCCTAGATGAGGATAGATTATGCAAAAATATGCCGTTTTCAAGACTCCGATGGAGCAATACTGTGCCAAGTTGCGAAGAGCAAAAATTTCTGATGCAATTTCTGCACAAGCGTGGTTGATGTGATTATCCCAAGTCAAACCCCAATCTAGCTACATATAAAGGAATTTCGTGGTTTGAGTTTTTATTGTTTACATGTTTTATACTGTAAAGTTCCATTAAATCTAGAATACAGTAAATGTTTTGTTGATAGTGCTAATATTGACAGTGTCCTGCACTGGGCGCCAAAGAAAAAATTTAACTTTTCCTGTAAAGTGACGAGATGTATAATATTTATTGATAAATTTGTTTAAGGAAAACTGGTAATAATGATTTATTAAAATATCCTTAGTAAAAAAGCAGCAAAGTATGGTATTGTTTTTGATGGGGAAGGATGGGATTGAATTTAAAAACCATTGATAAATGTTTTATAAGAATTAAATATAGAGTAATATGAAATATTATTAAATTGTTTACCGAGACTCGGCCGGCAAAGCAGATTCGGGACGACTCAGACGAATTTCCAGAGGTTCATATCGGTTTGCTTCCGGAGTGAAAAACTCGTAGAATCATCTATTAAAGTCTATAGTTTTATATTTAAATACATCCATGACCTTTTTTTATACAAAAAGCCAATGTAGTTCCTAAATCTGGCAATAATACTAAATATGATTGTATAATCCTCCCACATTTTAAATATACCGTTCTATAGATCTCCCCGAGATACAAACGGAAAGACTGCTTTAAAGATTTAGTGATAGATTTTATTTAATATTACATTGTTTATGTAAAATTCAAAAATTTTGTTGAAACAAATTTAAAACCTTAGAAATTTATTAAATTAATGAATAGTGTTAGTGCTATTGGTTCAAAATTAGTGAAGCCTGTAACTCGAGGGGCTGGAAAACTTAATTTATGATTCTCTGCCTGTCTTTCCGAACGACATTCCGATAACTAAATGTGCTATTGACTTGAAATTGTGCATGAAGCTTCATATCTATTTGAGGAACACCGAGTTTCATGATGGTCTGTGTCACTCTATAGAGTTTGGTTAGGCACTAGCCAGAGAGTGGTAATAACACTAATATCTTTGTTTCGTATTGCGCACAAAACTTGTATACAAAATTGTACACTATAGATTAATAATACCTCATTTTTTCTATTGAGTAATTATTTGTGCAGGATATTCATAAAATAAATAATAACTAAAGAAGAAGTTATCAACATACAAAAAGTAAATATTTGTTTCGTGAATGCTTAGCTGTTAGCTGTGATATTTTTAAGAAAGGGGTAAATTTATTTAATTAACAATAAATTCAACATTTTCAAAAATAATATTTTGGCCTGACAAATTGCCCCCATGTGCATACTAGTATGTCTAAATTTATTTTAAATCATCAACACACTACAATGATTTTTTTTATGTATCAAAGGAATTTTATATTGTGGAAAATTAGCATTTCTTTGTGAAACTCTTTATTTTGCTCGCAAATACCACACAGTTAGAAAACATTTTATAATACTCTTTTTAATAATATGCACTGTTAAGATATTATAATTGCGTTATCGTCTTCAATTCAAGAGTATTGTTTTATTTAGCTGTTCTCTCTGGAGCGGTTCCCTGATATTTATAACTTCAGGCTATCGCTTTCTAGATAATAAACGCGCCATTCAGAACACTCAACCATTGAAACCGTTGGTCTAACATAATATCAACTTAAATCATGTTCCATTCCAATTGGCTAATTAGATAGCAATATAATCAAAAATCTGTCATAAAGCAATCATTTCCAAACTCCTGCCTATCATGAAAATTTACATTGGACTAAAATCCTAGTTACAGTTAAAATATAGACATGCGTAGATATTAACTACTTCATCATTCAGCTAACGCACTTTTTCCTGTCTACAGTGTCATTTAAATCGTAAAAAAAATTCAATACTCATGCGATAATTTTATGTTACGCTGTTCTAATGTATTGATTGACTTTACCTACCACGTTATTCATGAGAGGGCGCAATGAAAGCTGATTGAAAAGAGGAAGGAAATTACTTTGCTTGCTCTCAATCTGAAGTATAGGTTAGGTTGCATCTTGAACCTAATGCATAGATGACCACTGCGGTGCTGGCTCGGTATATTCATCACTGCATGACAGATCAGGTTCTATTACTTCGGTGCTCAGTGCACAGTTTTCAGCTCTGCGATCAGAGCAAACAGTGCATTCAGTGCAGGTGCAGGACACCGAGGAAACTCGCTTCCAGTGTTCTGTCAAGAACAGGGCGAGTGGGCGAGAGAGAGCGAGCAGTCGAATGACACAGAATGAACATCCGCCCCGCTGACCAATATAGTACTCTTACTACCACTACGACGCGACAATTATAGTACTCTTGTCCGGCGTGCCGTGACCATGGTCAGCACCTCCTGCACTTGGTCAGGGATTCGTTCATGAGTTTTTCTAAAACACTTCAATAACTAACGCTCGCTCCCACTTAACTCTGTGTTGGCAGCCGATCTTTAAGGCTGACTTTTTGATTATTCCTAATGACTGCAATTTTGGGTATTAAAAAATTGTTTAGATTCATCTCGTAACCAGAACTAAAAACTGTTAATGATAAAGATATGAATTTTTAAAGTAGGTGCAAGTAGTCTGGCTGAAGAAAATGTCAGGAGTTTATTTATAAAACATGTTTTAAACTATTTATATATTTTGTAAAAACATTTTAAAGCTATATTTAACAAATTTAATTTTCTCAAATCGTTAAAATTAAGAAATGCCACGTCCTGAAGTTACTATTTATCTACGTACAGTACAAAATTCAATTTTTTTATCATCGGCATCGGCCGATTAATGTGGACTTCATCACAAACATTTTCTCACTTACACATATATTAATCGTAAAATCCTGTAATATTTCTGTATTCCTATATTATTAACTTATTCCCTTACGACTTATATTGAGGTAATATGTGAAAAGCTCGTATCTATGATTTGATGTAACTCATTATGTACTGAGGAAATACTTCCTCCCGTATTTAGTAACTTTAAATTAGTATATAGTGGTTTCTTGCAATAAGACGGAAACCGTTTTATGTTATTTGGAGAAAGGAATTCAAGTATGATCGTTGGATAACATGCAGTTAATTATAAACGAAATGGGTTCAGTGAAAGGTTGACATCAAAAGTTATAGTATGTATTTAAAATTTAATGGTAAATAAGAAACAGTATTGTGCATTGGTGTCCCGTAGCGTTTAAATGTTGACAGAGTTTAAATCCAATCAAATAGGTCTCAGTTCCTTATAGGACATATTTGGTTAGGGATCATAAGTACTATCAGACACAGAACTTTGTGACACACTTTTAAGAACGCCTTGCTTTAAGATTTATGCACCAGAATTAGTGGAAACAAATATTCCAAACTCTAGGACGGAATCAGTAATTTAACGCGATTTACTGAGTGTTTATCCATCGTATATACATAACAGAGATTAGCAGCATTTGATAGCGATGCTTCCTTTCCTGGGAAGGAGCGGTGGATTTCCCATATGATATTTTTCTTATATGGAGTAATCTTCATTCGTTCATAACTATTACAATATTTACTATATGTGCTCTATATAGGTTTATTTGGAAAATCTGCCATTTATTCTTGGATTGGTATCCGCAAAGCAATGTTAAGCGACCATCTATCTTATCGCTGATTGCCAGGTTCACATCTTAAGGAAATTCTTTAAAGCTGAAACAATTTTATTATTTTCATTTCTCATTTTAAATACGTTAAAATTTTTTTTATTTTTGTTAACATCATGTTATTAACCTAAATTATTAAGTAAAAATAACACAAATATGACAATATTCGTATTGTTTTTGCTAACATTAACCATAACAAAAAACATATTACATTGTAAGTGGTATTATTTTTCAGGAAAATTTTGATTTAATTAAAACAACTAAATACGGAAAACTAAGGCGCGGCGTTGAAGTTTCAAAACAAACAACATTGGAATCCTCTTCTATATTTATCTCATAAGAGTATATTTAGCTGTTATTACTCTGTCGTGTAGTGTTTAAATCGATAGAAATATCTTGAATTCGTTTTCATGAATGTGAAAGAATTGGGGGGGGGGGCTTATTAGGCTAGACCCCCTAATCAAGTGCAATGCACACATAAGTAAAGCAACCTTATTCGGCTTAAGCATTAGGTGTGTAAAAACGTTGATATGTATTAATAAAATATATATTTTTTAAAACCTTTTTATCGGTACTTTCACGCCATTCTCTATTTGAGGCGGTTCCCTAACACAAAGAAATTTATAATGATAAACATAAAATAATCAATGTGCAAAATTCGCACCTATAATATTTTACCACAGTTGACATTTAAGAGGCTCTTTTAATTAACTATTTTTTGTAATTGTAGAGACGGAAAATGGAATTTTTAGCTATTTTATAGACCAGTAGGGCGTAGCCCGAAGAGATTTTCGAAATAAGAATATGCATATATTCATCCAAGGAACCCTAAGAATGTCTACGTAAAATTGCAGTACAATGGGTTAAATAGTTAAAGCGTGAAAACGAGACAAACAAACATAAGCAATTTTCCATTTATAATATTATTAATACCTTCATGTTATATCCAGGCTTAAAAATCATTCATAATAAGGATAATACATTTTACCGTACGTGCTAGAAAAGTGGCTTGTGGGAATATATTTATTTTATTCATAATAAAATTCTTAAATTAAATTTGATTTAAATATAGACATTTTTAAGATATGTGTAACTTTAAATAAGTAATTATTTATGAAAATATATTTTTTTCCTTTCCTAAAGTTCTAAATTACGTACAAAAATAAAATTTTGATATCCATCCGTTTTTTTGGTCCTAATTTATGAACTTGACAAATATTTTCTACATTCAATGTATGTAGGTCTTAAAAGCCATTAATAATGCTTTATATCTACGAGAGTGGTCTGAAAAGTTTCCGACCTAACAAACATGACATAATTTGTGAAATAAAAAAATCAACATAGTCTCCTTGTCACTCTACACACTTCTATCAGCGATATTATCTCTGTAACCCGTAAAAATTGTACTCGGAATATTTCTCTGAAAAATAATTGTTCACAAAGGTGATTGCCTCTTCATTTGACGATCACATTGTCCTCCGAGCGCAATTTTGAGATGAAGGAACGAAAAGAATTCGCTTGGGACTGGATCTGGTAAGACGGATGGTTAAGCAGTTAAACCCGTAATTCATGGATTTTCGCCATCATAAACGCTAAGGGACGAGAAGGTTCGTAGCCTTGGTGAAACATTATATTCTTTTTCTACAAATGTGGGCGTTTCTTTAAAAAGTGTCTACCTTTACCTTGTCAAGTAATGATGGATAGTATGCTCCTGTAATGGTTTTTTCCCTTTTTGAAGCTAATCTATTAAATTAATTCTATTAATATCGCATAAAACAGTCGTCATGTCTTTCCTAACCAAAGAAGCAGCATTTTTTTCTTTTTTTGAGTCTGTTCCCCTTTTGTAATTATTTTCGGGTGTATAATGGTGTAGTCAAGTTTTATCTACAGTAATTAATCAGCGCATTTGGATTATTTTTACCTAAACTGCGCCAGAAGAGCGTTGGAAATGTTCATCCTCGAACCTTTATGGTCTAACGTGAGCAAACGCGACATTAAACGCGCGGACAGCTTTCTCATGCCTAAATGTTGATATATTTTTCACTTTAATTCGGTGGTCGTCTAGCACCATTTGGTTAACTCTGTCGATGATTTCATGGGTAGTTGCAGTTTTTGGACGTCCCGAACGTTCATCGTCTCTCAAGATCTTATGGTTATTTTAAAATGAAGCAGCCCAAAATTTCACTGAGGTAAATGATTGTGCAGAGTTTCCATACACAGAATCCAACTCATTTTTGATTTAATAAGGCGTATTGCCTTTCAAACACAAATAGTTAATGGCAGCACGATAATCGTGTCCATATCACAAAAACACTCACCTCAACTGACTCGACTGTTACATAAAAACGGCACGTCGAAAATAGCTAAAACTTTTTTTAGTAACTGTCAACAGACGAAATTCAGCAGCTTTTGTTAACAAACCTTCCATCTTCACGTTCAGAAAGCAAACTTTTCAGACCACCCTCGTATACTATTAACTAACTCCGATACGTTTAATACAGAATTATACAGCATTAGAATGTGAAAAGATCTATGTTGCTTTTATGTACCATCTTTTAATGCAGAGTATAACGAAGAGTTGATTTTACCATCTGTGAATGTAGAGTGTGAACAGACCTTAGCTATATTTTTATGGTTTTATATTACGCTATATGGAGATATGCTTGTGTAATATCTCATTGTGTAATACCAAAATATTTCTTCCTAAATTCAGTAACTTTAAATTAGTGCTCAGTGGTTTCTTGCAATCAAACATTTAATATGTAATTTGAGGAAGTAAATTCTTGTATGATTGTTAAATAAAATACAACCATAACCAGTATAGGCTAGTAGTGAAAGACTAACATCACATGTTACATTCGATATTTACAAATTAAAGGGCCAATAAAAAGGGGGGTAACATAAGATACAGTATTGCGCATTGGCCTTCTGTATTCTTAAAATTGTTAAAGGTGCCAATGACCTAAGAATAGGCGAATTTAATACAATAATAAAATTTGTGCGCACTTATATTTATAAAACATTTAGGAAAAAGGAATAAATTTTAAAACTTTACAATTAAGTGCAGTACCTGAGAACTAATAATATTTTACAAGATGAGCTCAAGATTTTGTCCACAATAAATGGACATGTTAAGACCTTATTTGTATAAACTTGGTATAATGTTTATTTTTTAGCTTTTAGTGAATTCAACTCCCTTCAATATCACATAGTTATAATTAAAATTTTTATGGCAGATTTATTATAAAATGTACAAGTTTTATTTTTTCATTTCATTCCGTATTTATAATTTTAGGAGATAAATATGTTGCTGGTTATCTTATAGTATAAATGGGTAGATGTAATTCAGCAGTTAGTATGGAATTAGTAGGCCTATACGTGTATACATTCCTGGTCCCTGATCATATTCGAAAATTAGTTTAATTAAAAACAATTCTTAGATTTAAGTTCATCATTGATGATTGGTGTATTATTTTTAAAATGATATTAATGTAGAATGTTTACATTCTTTTAGTGTGTCAGGGTGATATATGTGATGTAGATGTTTAAAATTTTAAAATAAAAAATACTTTGAAGAGTGCTTTAAAGTTTATAATGTTCTGGCAAAATAAAGCTGTTATTTTATCTATTTCAATGCAATCCTTTCGCTGATTTGCTGGCTACACAACTACCCAGCAATAATTGAGACGCTTGAGGCATAATATTCTCCGTGTGTAAACCAGCCACTGTCAATTAACTTTTATGTTAAATTCACTACAGAAACGCGACCCATTAACAAATTGAATAACAGTATTATGACAAAAATGCACAGCATAGATAAATATTACTTACATTAAAACATGCGCATTACCATATCTATTTATAATTGTAAATATAGAAATAGTTTAAACTGAACATATTTTAATGCGTATGATTTAGAAAATGTCATTCTATCGAAATATATGTTTAATATTACGAAATACAATAAATGTCTTTGGGTAATAAGGAGGACACAGATCAGATGCAACAGCAATTTATGTTTTAATATTAATGATTATCCAAGATATTCTGTTACTTTCACCTAAGGTAATATTATTGATTACCTTAAAATAAAATAAAATATGTGAAATGAATGCTTTACAACTTGGAGTTTTACAAACGAAAGGCAAGTACAGGTCTTTTCAATATATTACAATCAAAAGGTAGATGCAGGTCCCTTCCCCTCTTTCTTCCCACCACCAACCACACGATCCGCGGATCAACATGCACCGCTTAATTGTACGGTGTATAAGAAGGACCAAACATGGACCGCTCATTACACGCGGACCAGCATGTGGACAAAAGTTTTTATATATTAAAAAATATTAGCATACATTTATCAAGCAAGTTATAAAACATAAATGTATGCTGAGAACAAATTCATAACACGGTTATATGAAGGTTTAAATAGGGGGCTTGATGGACCTGCATGGGTCGCTGTATAACACAGGACCATCAAGTGCCTTGTTTCCGTAAATATATATATATATATTTGTAATAATGTTTGGAAATATTTATTACAAAATTAAATAAATATATTTTACATAACTAACTATTAAAGAGGACCATAAAATATACTGGGAGAGTTGAGGAGGTAGTGTATTTAGGGAGGGGGAGGGGGAGGGACAAGTAGACTAAGTATTTGCACTGGACAGGTTTATATCTCTGGGCACCCCTTATCACTGGTTTTATGTTCCATAGAATTTGTAACATAGGGTATAAAGTTTTTTTCATATCTTAATTAAAATGATTCTTTGTAATCATTTTGGCATAGCGCATGTGTTGTTATGCTACGTTTTGTTAACATATGTTTTTGTTTCGGATAATAATGTAAGCCGATAGAAGAGCCAGACTTTCTATTTGTTGTTTTTATTAAGTATAAATAATAACCTTTCGTGTATTTTGTGGTAAGTATTGTATATAAGTTAAATTGATTTGGAATGCTTGTGTATAAATTTAAATGTGTATAAATTCATTTTACATATCATTTCTAAATTAATAAATTGTATTAACACAATAGAACTCAGGAAAAACTATAATAAATTAACCTTGACTTCTGAAATCTAAAGTCATGTTCGTCTGAAGGGATCCAAAAATAGTCGGCGACGAAGAACGAAGAAGCTCAAAACGAACTCTTTGCATCGTTTCGACATTAGAGCACATAGATTACAAAATGTAGTGCAATCTAGATGAAAAGGTATTCTCACTGTCTCACACACAGGTGCACAATTGGTTTATACTAGGCTATCATAAATTTGTTAGTAGTATCAAATTTAAAGACAACCTTTTTAAGCGGTCACCTCACGTGATCTGAGCTTGAATTTGGGCATCTCCAAGGATGTCCTTTTTTTCGCCAAAAATGCGGGGACAACGGAAGTCCGCACTATAATAGCCAGGAGTATTTCCGATCGGTAGTTTCCCGACCTCAGATCACTTCCCAGATCGTCCAACTTTTCCGACGTCAGTTGAAATTCATTTTATTCTTCTAATTTTCTTATAGTTTCATAATAGATTCTTTTTCATATAATAGTCAAATTCAATTTTGTAAAATTTACTTCTAGCTTTGGCTAGAAAATATCGTTCGAGATAGTACCTCAATTCAAGTTGAGATCACGTGAACGCTCGTCAAATTTTTATAATTTATAATATGTACGTAAGTATTTACCTATTTATATAGCCTATAAAAAACAGTAGATAGGGACAGAAAAGTTCTTCTCGCCGACATCGCTTCCTTTTGGGAGCCAGGAAAACAAGAACCGATCGTCATAATGGCATTTAATTTTCACATTAAGTTAAATAAAGTTTATCCTTACTTATAATGAACTTTATTTAGGTTCTCGGTAAGAAAAATCTTCCAAAAATTGTGGCCTCTGGATAATGCCAAAGTACCTGTAATTCATCTAAGTAATGTAGTTCATTTTAGATCCTCGGTAAGAAAAAGCTCTTCCAAATATAATCAAAATACAAAAAATAGTGGCTTCCAGATAATACAAAAAGTACCAAATTAAAGGTTCTAATCTAATAAATTAAACTTATCTCAATCAAAACCTGGTAGTCATATATTAAACTGAAGAAAATCGTTAAGTATCCATTTATAGTAAAAGTTTAATTGAATTCCCACAGTTAGTCATGATAAAACATATGCACAAGTGTAAAATATAAAAATGTTTGAAGCAAACCGAAGTAGAAGTGCATCATCTACTCATCACAGAACCATCTCAAGAAGTTGACTAGCCAAATTTAACATTGCCCTCCCCCACAACCTAACAACAATTTGCAGATCATAAATACTGAATTTCCCTGCAAACTTTTGGTTTTTTGTAGTTACTCTACCTAGTATGACTGGTTTCACCAAAGTAAGGTTATCTCGAATTGCAAATTTTAGTACAGTCTATATAAGTACACAAAATCTAAGTTGTAATATTAAATTATATTTCTCTTTGAAATTTTATTTCTGAAAACAAAATTTTTTGGAATTTCAATGTAAATGATGGTTAGCCCAACTCATTATTGTTATTCAACTTGTTTTGTATATTGCAAACACTTATTTATAAACTGATTTGATTTTTAATTAATATATATATATATATATATATATATATATATATATATATATATATATCCTTTATATAGAATATATGGCACACATTTACTGAACAGTTATATTGAATTTATTATTGTCGAAAAGAAAATTTATCACTGTAAGCGTATTGAATTGTTGATAAAACGGATATTCATTTTAGAACATTTGTATTGATAGAATACATGAGCAAAACTGAAACAATTAAGCAATGAACAATTAATTTTGAACTATCCAGCTGTACAACTCTTCTCCCAGTGTTCAATTGATGTTGTGTTAGATTTCTTCCAATGTTTATTGAAACCTCTTCAACAAATTTTATTTTACAATTTGACTTGTCTGGAACAACAATGATTTTTACCATTGTTTTTGATCTTGCATGCAGAATATATTTTCAAAATTTTATCCTGGAACTGACGTGAGTCTTGAAAATGTGTCTATTTGGAAGTTTAGTAAATTTGTAAGGAGGATTTTAATTCAAGGTTATTCTACTGGAATACCAAGAATTTGTCTCCTACTGGTGTTTATAGCACAAGAAATTTGATTCCTTGATTTCATTCCTGGTTATGCAAATGCTTGTCTTGTGGTGTGCACTAAACTTGTACTACAAATTTCATTCCAAGGTTTGCCTCTTGGAACAACAGAAATTTATCTGCTTCTGGTGTTTATGGAAGTATCACAGGAAATTTGGTTCATCGATTTAGTTCCTGGTACAGCATATATTTCTTGTTGTGGTGTGCACTAAACTTGTACTATAAATTTTATTCCAAGATTTGCCTCTTGGAACAACAGAAATTTATCTCCTTCTGGCGTTTATGGAAGTATCACAGGAAATTTGGTTCATCGATTTAGTTCCTGGTACAACAAATATGTCTTGTTGTGGTGTGCACTAAACTTGTACTACAAATTTCATTCCAAGATTTGCCTCTTGGAACAACAGAAATTTATCTCCTTCTGGCGTTTATGGAAGTATCACAGGAAAATTTGGTTCATCGATTTAGTTCCTGGTACAAACAAATATGTCTTGTTGTGGTGTGCCCTAAACTTGTACTACAAATTTCATTCCAAGATTTGCCTCTTGGAACAACAGAAATTTATCTGCTTCTGGCGTTTATGGAAGTATCACAGGAAATTTGGTTCATCGATTTAGTTCCTGGTACAGCAAATATGCCTTGTTGGGGTGTGCACTAAACTTGTACTACAAAATTTCATTCCAAGATTTTGCCTCTTGGAACAACAGAAATTTATCTGCTTCTGGCGTTTATGGAAGTATCACAGGAAAATTTGGTTCATCGATTTAATTCCTGGTACAGCAAATATGTCTTGTTGTGATGTGCACTAAACTTGTACTACAAATTTCATTCCAAGATTTGCCTCTTGGAACAACAGAAATTTATCTCCTTCTGGCGTTTATGGAAGTATCACAGGAAATTTGGTTCATCGATTTAGTTCCTGGTACAGCAAATATGTCTTGTTGTGGTGTGCACTAAACTTGTACTACAAATTTCATTCCAAGATTTGCCTCTTGGAACAACAGAAATTTATCTGCTTCTGGCGTTTATGGAAGTATCACAGGAAATTTGGTTCAATCGATTTAATTCCTGGTACAGCAAATATGTCTTGTTGTGATGTGCACTAAACTTGTACTACAAATTTCATTCCAAGATTTGCCTCTTGGAACAACAGAAATTTATCTCCTTCTGGCGTTTTATGGAAGTATCACAGGAAATTTGGTTCATCGATTTAGTTCCTGGTACAGCAAAATATGTCTTGTTGTGGTGTGCACTAAACTTGTACTACAAATTTAATTCCAAGATTTTCCTCTTGGAACAACATAAATTTATCTGGTTCTAGCGTTTAGGAACTAGCACAGGAAATGTGGTTCACTGATTTTGTTCCTGGAACAGCAGAAATTGGTCTGCCTATTGAATAGTATGAAAAATATAATTCTATGACTTTATTACTAGAAGAATTACATTACATTTCTGTGTTAACTAACCTTGAATGAGAAATTCCATCCTGGCATCTCTAAATGTGTCTTCGTTTGATGCAGTCTTGCTATTGGAGTTTACTCCCATAGTGTGCTGTTTCTTGAATTATGTATACTTCATGTATATTCTGTGTATATATGTTAATCTTGTAAATTAAACTTGATTGAAAAATAGAATTTACTATGGTGGAAGGCTTCAAAATTTCTTGTCTCCAATATTAAATTGTTTCTAGTTTAAAACTCATTGCACAGCTGGATTTTCCAATATTACTATTGATTGACCTGAAAATGTTGTTGCCTCTTTGAATTTTGAATTTAGAATGATTTTTTGTACTGTATTACCATGGAAACAAAGTTTAGAGTTATTGCATTGTCAATAAAATTTTAATAATGAATTATTTTAATTATTACATTTAAATATGGTATCCCTGATTTCATCCTAGTTTTAATTTTAATTGCATGTATGACTAAAACTAATTTTTGGACTCAACTTCCTGTTTCTTCTTCTACAGACCATAGATATAAAACTGTATAAAAGTAGGGTTGAACTTAGCCCAAAATAATCTTATACTCACCATAAATAGTATTTCAGCAAGTGAAAAACAAAAATCTTTGGCTTGCTCAGATGATTTTTGTGGCGTAGAATTAACTTGGTGAGATAATGTAAGTCTATTATGTAATTTGCGGTTGCGGTACGTCCCAAGAGGAATAAATTATAAACTATGATATAGATTCCAAATAGTTTGTACATTATTATTTATTACAAATTTGATTTTATTTCAAATTTAAATGACTTTGTTAGTAGATTCATGTGCTATGAGTACACTTAACCATTTGAGAATTCTCTGTGCTTATACCTTGCAAAGTTGAGAACAAAACATTAAAAGGGCCATTCAAAAATTCAGTAGAGACTAACAATTCTATCACTTTTATTTATTTACTTGGGGGTGTCAATTGCATAAGTTTATTTGAAACGTTAATTTATTTTGGAAACAATAATTTAAAAAAGGTCAGTTTTTATTTTTCAGATTTTGGAGCCAGATTTATTATCGACTCAACTCAATTAAAGTGTTAGTGTAGTATCTGTTATATTTAAGCTAATGTCACTTAATTACTTCAGTTTTTTACTATGTTACAATCAAGAATATTCAATAAACAAATTCAACGTAGTATCGAAAGACCTCAGAGAACACATTGAAAAACATAATTTGACAAATTTAATATAAGCACAGACCTTTGGGTTATCTGTATAACCCTGCTATAACAAACTTGTTATGGTATCTGATTTTTGACCAGCTTTGATACCAATAGCCTCAATATCAAGACTCAAGCTACAGTTTAATTTGAAATGTTCAATATTTGTTTTAATTTTTCAATCATGATTACGAGCTGAAAGGTGGAATTTGAAGGGCTCCATCATGGAGAGAAAATGCCTCAAATGGAAAGAAAAAATACGTCAATAATATTTCTGAAGACTAGGTTACAGAATCACCTTGCTTGGACATAGAATCACTTTTTGCCTGATTTAAACATTGGTGCTTCCCTCATAGGCAACTTAGTGCATGTTTCTACGTTTCGACATATACGCCAAGTTCTTTAAATTTTTCAGTGGAAGTATTTAAAGTAGAGACAAGCACCTGATATTAAAATTAAAGAATCACTGTTCCACCGAACATAATTTTTACACTTGATTAAAGATCTAATGTCTCTTTTATAAGTTGCAGCAAAAACTTGCAGAAGATTTTTGAGGCAGCAGTTGGCGTTTGGAATGTCATTAATATATTCGAGTTAATCGTTCCAAAATGTGGAAGGGGCACAAGTGGTGAGTGCCTTCTCTTTATGGAAGCCATTGCTCAAGTCAAATGTTCATGCAAGCATGCCGGGTGTGCGAAAACGTCCTATCAAGGCAGATGAGCTCAAGTGTTGGCCAACTTACGAGCTAGTACTGCGTTCCTACCTATACATCATGAAGATACGTCCTGACTTAGGAGTTTTACACGTATGCGACGATACGCTTGGCTGATTGTGCTAGAGAGATAATAACAGGTACAGCTCAACCCTAGGATTGGATCTGTGAAATGACTAGAGCTTCCTCATGAGATATGCAAATGGTATGATCGCCACTGCCATTATCGGGAAGATTTACGATAAGGTGTGGTAACAAGTCAAAATATCCATGAAGGGTTCTGGTTTGGATGGAAAATTCGATGCAAAGTTTAACATGGAGACATTTTTCACGTGGGAGCAGTTTACTTGATAACTCGTATCCTCGTAACGGTTACAGATGGAACTTTGATTTTTACAAGACGTTCCAAACTCACAATCTACCCTTGGCATAGAAGTTTCCCAGTGTGTGTACCGTAAGTATACTGGTGTCTTTGCACTCACTATAAACAAGATCTCACTGTATAAAAGAAAACACTTCTCAACAAATACAATAACGATAGAATGTTTACTGGTAATTGTTACTTAATTTAAGAAATAAAAACACTCATTAATTTGACATAGGTGTATGCCTACGTTTTTGGCGAATTCAAAAGCTTCCAACTTTGTGATTATTTCTGTAGGGTAAAGCGCTATAGAGAACCCTTGCCAAAACTTTCGGCTAATGTGCAATAAGCCAAACCTCGCTTTTAATATTAGTCCAACTTTCATCCATAAATATTGACAATTAGGCTATTTATGCTGAAATCAGAATATAATTGATAACAGAAACATTTGTGTATCTGGATTGCTTATAATAATAGGACTAGTTACAGTCTGAAATTAGAGAATCTCGCAAAAGGAAACAATTGGTATAACAGCCTCAGAGTTTTAACTGTTGAGGTTAAGCCATACAGAGTAATTGTCTCAGCTTAATCACTCCAGGGCACGAATTCGAATCCCTGTTTGGACAAAATATTTTCGCTCGCTAACAAAAAAAGGATCAGAGCCTAGCCTGATTATTGTGATTCACATTGATTCAGAATAAATGTATAAATATTATGCTATTTTATGTATAAGGAGAGGACCGTGATACAATAAACCCATGTTTCTTACAATATTAAACTTCATAAAAGAAATCAAATTTGTAAGGTGTTTCAACTTGTGGCACTCATTGATTTAGGTTAGTTATACCGATGACCGCCAGATGTACAATTGAGGTAGTTGCAGTCACGGCCGCCAGGTTCGTTTAGTGCACCCACTTAGCCAATATGCAGCGCCACTATATTATTTAGTTGAATTAGAAAACTGTATTGTACATGCTGTGTATTGCAATAGGTAACCAATGCGGACGAATATTATTCATATTTGTATAGTATGTTTGATCATGTTTTTTGGTCAAAGTTTTTATCTCAGAAAGCCAAGGATGTTCAATAGCTAACTTGGGGGTCTGGAGAGTTAATTCCCACAGAAAAAATATTGTCCCATAGTTATCTAATAAAATATAATTGCCAAGTTCATTAACTTTGTTACTTTAAAATGCCTCTATGCCAGTTTGGAAAAAGTAGTACAGTGCCAATAAATTAATTGAATCACTTAGGAAATGTATTTATCACGTTTTCTGTCTCAATACAAATAACTTTTTTTTAACTGCAAAGTTTTCAATGCTCCACCCTTAAAAGCATGAAACAACTGAATGGAAATATCTACAGTATCAACATCAACTATATAAAAAGTAGGGCAATGCTATGAACAACACTTTTATATGTATATTTTAAAAATACTTAGGTATGATATACCAAAAAAATTAATGGGATAAATATTTACCTACCACAAAGCATCTAACTCCTCAGTCAGAAGTCATTGTAGGCTTAATTTTTCCAATACAGTTTAGAACAGATTCCCTCCTGGTAAGGATCTTAGGGGATATTAACTAACAGTTTAGTCTACTGTTTCCATTTTTACTAGCAGCGATTACATCGTAATCGGCCATTACCAATACAGAAGCAAGAAAGGGTTAAGGGAAGTTGTATTCTATCAACTCAACCTAGAGCTGCAGCTAAATATTTTTCCAGAGGATACAAGTCCTAAAATACATGTTTCCTTTCCCACCAATCAACTCCACCAATTAATTTATAACTTACTTTTATGCTGCATCTAAATAAGCTACTTCATAAGTAATTAATTATTATTATATTCATGGTATTTTCTACCAATTATAGAATTGAAGTTTATAATATTTTTATTAAAAAGCTGAGGACAAATCAAAACAATTTTAAATATGTAACTTTTTGTATTTGTTACATTAAAAAAATAACAAAATGTTAATGTTGCCATAATTATGTACTAAGTCATTAATATTACTTACTACCTACTATTTTCAAATTTTCCACAATAGTACAGCCATTAAAAAACTAATATTGGATATTTTTTTCAAGTTAAAACAATCCACTAGCTGTGCTTATAAATGAATCAAAGACACGGCTTTATATAAAGCACACTAACCTCTGTATAAAAACTTTATAATAAATTACATGATATAAAATGAATGCATATTATTTTCGAACTTAATACAATTTAGCTTTCATCATGGCTGCAAATGTATTTATGATGTCAAATGGGTTGCTCGTTTGTGTTCAATTGATACAGAACTTAAATTTGTTAATAATTTTTTTGGCGCTTCTTAAATAATTTTTAATTAACCAGCTTGCTCTCCACCGAAACAACAGTTACTGGAAGAGTAAGGAATATTTGAAGTTATGTTGTGATGTTTGGGCAATTTTTGTCTCAGTGTTGCTCGTAAATAGTAATTTGAAAATTTGATTGGGGAGTAGTATTTCTCAAATTGTTAATTTTATAAAACCTTGTAATTTCGTTAATTAGTTCCTCTTTATTTAAACCTTGTAGATAACCTTGAAGCGACACTTGCTTCCGACAGTTTGTTCCTTCAATGCGCGTCCAGCTCTAGTGTTAAAGGCAGCCTATCTTGAACTTAAGGACGTGATACTCTGCTTTGACTGGTGCAGAGCTGACTTCCCCTAGGTAACATGACTCATATATAGTTCTCACTATTCCTTCTCATGGTTCTCGACAGGAGGCGGCTTCTATCCCCAACGTTACCCCTCCTGGATATCCAGAAGCAAGCGCAACGGTTCTTTTTGGACTATGCAATAAGAGGTTTCTCAACTTCTTGTCCTAAGAGAACCAAAAACAAGCAAAAAAAGGTTAACATTTTGTCAAATTTAAAATTCTATTTGAAACATTTGAAACTCGTATCAGCTTGACATATTTTTGTTGCCTTGTTTTAACTGCCCAGAGTGGTGTTGCCTCGATAGCCTGGCGGTTTGTGCATTTAAAAAAGCAGGCACAGACCACGGTAAATTAACAAAACCTTCTTCAATTAAATTTGAGTTAGAAATTCATTATTTAAAATAGCAGTTTACAAAATTAGACACCTATGATAATGGCTTTAAGAATTTCATGTAAGGTGATCAATGCCAACTTTATTTAAACCACTTGGTCAAGAATAAAAGTTAAGATGGTAATTTAATAATACACTTTTTCATATACAGTAGTTTTAAAATTAAATACACTAAAACAGTATACTTTTCTTATCTTGTACAAATATTTTGTCTTAATTGGATCTTAAGTTTCTGAGATCTGAACTTTCAAATTTGCAGTTTGGTTATGAGTTATACATAACTCATATATTGCTTTATATGTCTAAACGCAGAAATAAACAAGCTAACTTATAATATTATTTCAGTTATTGTAACTCTACTATTCAGTCTGTGGTTGGTGTTGAAATTCAAGTATATATACTCTTTGATCCTCAAGTAATGTGATTCACATGGAGACTGACAAAACTACATTGAACAGTTGTGACGCAACGACTGCCCCCCCTCTTGCTGCGGCTCTTCGACTACAGAATAAATCTGATTTGTTTTTTAAATGCAAGATTTCTGTTTTTTGGAACACTTTATGACGACAAATTTCTGTAATAATCCTCATATTACAACCACATATTTATGATGAAATAAATAATTGATGCTCATAATTCTTTTTATCATTCTGGTGGAAAAAAACTGTAAAGAGACTACAAGAGACTATTAGCACTTTCTAGCTTCAAGGCAATGGCCCTTGAAAAAAATCAAAAATATATTAATTTAAGTATTTACTATTCCCAGAAAGGTATAAACTGCAATGAGTACAGCAAAAACCAAAGTTGTTACTTATACTTGTGCAACATAATTATGGTTGTCCAGAAGCAGCACACTACAATACTTAGGTTGAGACATTGTGGTAAAAGGATAACTTGATCAATAGGTATAGTTTACTGTTTTTGTTAGGTTGTTAGAGTTTGTGAGGTAGTGTTAGTTTTTGCAAGCCTCAACGTGAGGAAAACCCCTCCTCACGGTTACCTGGATCCTTACGCAAGCTTACCTGGATTTCAGGTCAGCAATTAAAAGAAACCTACTCAAACGTAACACGCAATATTTTAATCACATCTATGTAAATACAACCATTAACAATGACAACTTTTTTAAGTTACAAATATATTTTTATTACAAATGAAAGGTCAAATCCTAAAAATACATTTATGTACGTCCCAGAAATCTGTCTAGCATTTACCTGAAACAGGTTATTGCTCTTTGATTGATATACCACAATATGTGCGGTATATGATTGTTCATTACCGGTAGATTCTGAAATTTTCTAGAATCTTCAGTAGCAAAAGACCGACTCACATAAAAACCTATATTTCGGCCGCTATCATGCGAGAGGCTGGAAAAATTTCAGTTTTGTCTATGTACCGAGAACGAACTGACCTATAAAACTTAACATTTGCATGAAACTTCATATACAGACTTGTTATATAACAAATGTTTCAGAACTATTGCCGAATATTTTAGTGATACGAAAGTCCTGCTGTATTCAGTTGTTAAATATTCAGTTGTTGGTTTCACCTCGTTAATAAAAAGTGTTTGGTTAATTCTACCATTCGGTAGCTGATTTAGAGGGGGGGGGGCGAAGAGAGATTCAGACGGTATTTTAGACTAAATGAAGAGGTTTTGACATTTATAGAGAATGATATAAAGAGGAAAGACACGAATTACAGACAATCAATAGTAAGCAGAGAACGGCTAACTGTATACTTGTGATAGGCTTTTTTAACTATTAAGAAACAGCAAAATCCCAAAGGTACTTTTTAGTTAATATCGGCAAAAACATAATAATTATGTTGCGTTACGTACGTTTATATAACTGAATACATTATGAATGTATTTTCCTCCTTACTGCTGAAACTGTCAACATCAATCCATGGTACACTTGGCACATGGTTTACGGTGTGATGCTGCCTTAAATCAATCGAGTAAAATTGGAAGCAAATAATTGTAAATTTTATGAATGTAACTCGCGCTCCGCAGTTCCTGGACACATTCAGACCACATAGACACATTGATTGGACTGAATGTGTCTCACATACAAACTGGTATACAATAAACGATGACATGGCAAAACCAGCTATTGGTATCCCCAGGACTTCCTAATGGCCTTTGGTCCGATAAAAAAAACCTAATAAATCCTATGTTAATAATGGTTGATGATTATTGTAATAACTTGTTTATGATTTTGTGTCATAAGTTCTCAAAATAAATAGTGAGTGAATGTTTTATCTGTCTTACAATAACATTAAATGTAATTTAAACTGTGGGAGTTTTATAAAACGTTCAGTCTCTAATAGGCCACCAAATGTGATAGAGTAATATTAGAAACCTCTAGTTTGCGCCATTCTTCTCCTTTTTAAAATACCTCGAACTGACCTGTAAACTTAATATTTGCTAAACTTCATATACAGACTTGTTATATACAGGATGTTTCAGAACGATTACCAGATGTTTTATGGATATTAAAGTCTCTAATAGGCCACCAAATGTGATAGAGTAATATTAGAAACCTCTAGTTTGCGCCATTCTTCTCCTTTTTAAAATACCTCGAACTGACCTGTAAACTTAATATTTGCTAAACTTCATATGCAGACTTGTTATATACAGGATGTTTCAGAAAGATTACCAGATGTTTTATGGATATTAAAGTCTCTAATAGGCCATCAAATGTGATAGAGTAATATTAGAAACCTCTAGTTTGCGCCATTCTTCTCCTTTTTAAAATACCTCGAACTGACCTGTAAACTTAATATTTGCTAAACTTCATATACAGACTTGTTATATACAGGATGTTTCAGAAAGATTACCAGATGTTTTATGGATATTAAAGTCTCTAATAGGCCACCAAATGTGATAGAGTAATATTAGAAAACCTCTAGTTTGCGCCATTCTTCTCCTTTTTAAAATACCTCGAACTGACCTGTAAACTTAATATTTGCTAAACTTCATATACAGACTTGTTATATACAGGATGTTTCAGAACGATTACCAGATGTTTTATGGATATTAAAGTCTCTAATAGGCCACCAAATGTGATAGAGTAATATTAGAAACCTCTAGTTTGCGCCATTCTTCTCCTTTTTAAAATACCTCGAACTGACCTGTAAACTTAATATTTGCTAAACTTCATATACAGACTTGTTATATACAGGATGTTTCAGAACGATTACCAGATGTTTTATGGATATTAAAGTCTCTAATAGGCCACCAAATGTGATAGAGTAATATTAGAAACCTCTAGTTTGCGCCATTCTTCTCCTTTTTAAAATACCTCGAACTGACCTGTAAACTTAATATTTGCTAAACTTCATATGCAGACTTGTTATATACAGGATGTTTTAGAACGATTACCAGATGTTTTGTGGATATTAAAGTCCTTCTGTTTTCAGTTATCAAACGAAAACGTTGGGTTGCACCCCATTAATAAAAAAGAAAAGTGTTTTGGTTAATTCCACCATTTGGTAGCTGATTTGGAGGGGGTATGAAGAGAGGTTCAGACGGTATTTTAGACCAAGCAAAGAATAATTTGAAGAGGAGTTCCAACAACACTTGCTAGGAGTTCCGTTTAAAAAAGTTTAACTTTCCCCCGAAATACCCTATTTTGAGAGGAGAAGTCAAAAATGTCGATACCTTAAAAACTTATCAGTTGGTTATCCCCCAAAGTAAATAACTCCATGTTTATTCATAAAGATGTTAATGGGGGGGAGGCTTTTAAAACTATATATATATATATATATAACATTATATATATATATATATATATGTAACATATAACATATAACATATATATATATATATATATATATATACTTGAAAATGTTATAGGAAACATATACTTTAATAAAATCGATATAAATACAGAATATTAAAAAATTAAAATATAAATTTAATTAAATTGTGATCACTAGTATCATAGGATTGATCACCTAAAATATCCATCCAACAAGAGTTCTGAAACACTCTGTATAGGCAACTTCGGGTTTAATCATAGTGCATTACACTCCATGGAATTTGGCTTAGCGTTAGCGAACATTTTTACATTGGTCATAAGAGTAACCATGATGAAATAGCTTCAGTTTCTGGAAATAAAATTATTTTACCTATTTCTTAAACCTTTAGGTCCATATTTCCCAAACTTTCTGTATCTCTCATACATAATATTCCCAAAGACAAGCATGTAATGTGAGTTCAAAATAAACCCAAAATAATGCTCGCGTACATGTAACATGTAGCGCGTGTTGTACCGTAGCCGATCATTGCAGCCATGCTGGAGCGTGTCCAGGAAATATATTTAATATTGTTGACTCACAGGAAACGTTTCACACTGCAATGAAACAAATAATAATCTCGCCGTTCAAAACGACATCGTTGTTGACTTCGTTATTGACCAATATTTCAGAGGTAAATAACAAAGATTGGAAAGTGAGCATGGAGTGTTGTCTGTGCATTGTTTTGCTATGAGGACGGTCTTCTATTTGGCACGTTTATATTCATGATTATTTTTATACATACTGTCTGCATCGCAAAACAACGGAGCACTTGTTATTTTTAATTATTTATTGGTTGAATTTATACATTTTTAGGTTCTAATAATTATTACCTAGTTAATTCTGCCTCAGTTGTGTGTTACTACTCTTTGGTCTGTCGAACCACTTTCAGCCTTTTTATTTTAACAAAATCCAGGTGTTCCATTTTTTTTTGCATCACTACGTATAGGCTATATAGTGGTAATTTAAAAAGAACATATTTAATGCATTATTACCCTCGTAAAATAACATCTAGAAATACTAGGTTCATGTTGATCAAGAATCAATAATTATTTATTACCATTTGACAAAATATTGAGTCTTAAATCGGAAAAAACAAGAAGCAGGTATATTTTTGTGACGTTTCAATGAGTTTTATGAGATTGCAATGTAATCGTTATTTTAAATACTATTTGAGATACTAAAAAAAGCGTGTATACAAAACGTTTATGTAATGTAAGTTTATTTTTAGGTAAGTTTATGGCCCATGAGGACGGACAGAATAAGGCTTAAAAGGCGATCGGTCTCTCTAAAAAAAAAATATATATATATATATATATATATAAGCATTACAGAACAATTTTATTTTTGTTTTCTAAGTTTCTTGCAAGTTGAAACTGCCGCCATATTGTATCGTAGTGGCATACCAAGCTGAGCTTAACTGAGCCAAAAAATTTATGTGATCAATTTTCGTACGAAGTTTTGTTATTTGTTTTCGTTCAACATTTCTCGTTTTTGCCGTTAGCGTTTCATATGCTACAGGTATGTATGGAAGTATTATATAAACTTAGGTGGTTTTACACTCTGGAGCTCATGTTTGGTGAAGTTATGGGTGAGTTGGGTGAAGAAATGTTTCTACAATTAGAATTGTATATAAATCGGGCCATAAATACGCCGATTTCGTATACAAAATCTACCAAAACGTCAGCATTTGGTCACATCTACATCATCATAAGTAAATAAACTTTTAATGTAAAGCATATATATATATATTATATATGAAATTATTTATATATACATATAAACTTGCGTCTAAAGGTGCGGGTAACTGCTAGACTGGAGTAAGATGGTCTTTACAGCTGCAGGGCGCGTGTGGGACCAGACAGACGGCCCACCTTATATACATGTCGAGTCAGGTGGATTTAATAGATACCAGTATTATGGGTACCTTTCATTCTATCACAGTTTTCCTATCAATATTAGAACCATTTCCCCAGATTCAGTTTGTCACTGGCAGCATAAAAAAATAGGCCACTATAGAACCACTATAGAATGTCTAACCAGCGAAGTTGGTTCAATTAGGTGATATCAAACGGATGGCTTGTGTCTCCAACGTCTCCCCTAATTGAACATTGGTTGTTGCGCAATCATTTGGAAATTGGGAAAAAATTATGCGATAGGAAAATATTAAGTTTTTTGTTCAACAAGCAAATAAATATGGATCTCGCCTACACTATCAGCTAGGCTGACTAGGGACTTTCCCACCATCTTCCCCATTAACAGCATCTTCAGAATTCCCTTGAACATCAACCGCGATAATCTTTAAGAAAATGACACAATGTCATTTAGACCCGAAAGTGTGACTTTGAAGAGCAAATAATTTAGAGTACTTTTGGATAAGTACGCAAATTGCTTTGTAAAAATGGGGTTTTTTATAACACTTCTTCAATGTTTAAATTCAATAAAAATGTTGACTTTTCCCACAGATTTATTACATTATATTGAAAGAGAAAGCAATAGTCTTCAATGTTAAAAACGTTTAGAAGAGTAGGGTTTGTTTTTTACTAATCCGTCCATATCAAAATAGTGAACGCCATTAAACACAAAATTAATTGCATGCTCTTTTTTCTTTGAGAAATCCCAACAAATCTTTAATTTGTTTTAGATGAAACATTTGTTGTGTTATGGTTCGCTACAAACCAATTATTGCGAGCATCGCCGACTTGAGTGAGTGGTAATTCCTCTCACTTCAAAGCAGTGCGCTACCTGTTTGTTTTGTAAACAAAGTGGACCAACAGATTTAAGTGAATTTTGAGCGCCTTCAATAACAGAATAAATTATACAGGATGTCAGACCATCCGGCCACAATCTCCTGTGGTTGAACCGTTTGACATATAGCAGTGCAAATCAACTGTAACCCTAATAAATCTCATACCGCCCAAAAATGAGGGTCACAGGTTCGAATCTCGAAAATTTCAATTAGTCATATACCCACAACTTCAGACGCAAGTTCGTTTTGAAAACAGGGAGAACAAAGGCCTATCCTTTTTAAATGACATTCTAAACATTCCAGAGATAAGCAATAGCACTGCAAGATATTCCAAACTGCTTTAAATAGTTTTTTAAGTACCTTTGAAGTAACTCAAACTTCTCCCTAACACACTCCAGGATATTTTATTGAATGGCTTCAGCGATTACATTAATAATAAGACGAGACATGATCCATATTGAGAGCTGCCGTTTATTCTGTTTTTGTATTGTTGGCTATTCGCTGAGAACATCAATGTGGACCATGTCTTGTCACAGTAAATCTGCTCTAATTCATTAATTTGTTATTTAATTTAAATAGCTTTAATGCCATTAGATTTTTGGTATACTTCTATGAAAACTGTTACTCTTGCAATGCTTGAAAAATGCTATTTTTTAAGATATTCAAAGTTTAAAAGTTTGTAATGGCCGCCATTTTTAAAATACCAATCATAATTTCATTAATTTTTCAGTAGCTGGCCTTGTTGTTATAAACATTTGAGCCACATTTTTATTCATTTTTAGGATATAATTTGTTTAAATAAATAAACACATACAGACAGACAGATGGGAAACTAAGCATCGGAGACCCATGTTCATGTGGTGAAATATATTTTTATTGACCTGAGCAAATACGTGGTATACCTTTGTCCAGAGCGTTACGGGAAATTCTGCATATGCAGAACATGTCTGAGAAGCCTATTCTGTAAAAAGACAAATAGGATGGTTTTGTAACATGGGTCTTTAAATTTATAGTAAAAGTTAGATAGTAACTTTTCCTTTGATGTGTCCATGACTTAATGTTAGCTTAAAACGTTGAGTATATTTGTCCTAAAACTTATAATTTTATTATCTGGATAGACTCTGTGGTCAATAAACAAAATATAGAAATAAAAATTGTGTACTATTAAGCTTTCTCTTTGCTTTCAAGACGATGAGTCATACATATCATATTAAATTACAATAATTTTGTGTAATATAAACAAATATTTAATGATAGTTAAATTAATTATACATACATTTATACTGTCATAAAACAATGTTTGGACAGAACGGTTAATTATATTTAACAGGCTTTCAAAATTAATAACATATGTTTGCTGTAACGTATTTCTTATGGGACTTTAGGGACTAGTGGGGCGCAGCCCGGAGGGATTTTCGAAATAGGGATAGGCTTATATCTTAACCAGGGAACCTAAGAATATCCATATAAATCTTCAGTAAAATCGGTCCAGTATTTTTACATGATTGAGTAACAGCAGAGATTTCAGGTCCAAACTCACTCAGATCTACATTCTCTGAGATGAGTAAATCTTGCGTTAGTTGGTCGTACACGATGAAAAGAAGATAATATTGATCTATATATCGATAATTGACCGATTTCACGGTGTGCAAACTACTGAAAACCTCACCCACCATTTCCCATAAACCAACGTATTCTCCACAAAGCTTCACGTTTTTATTAAGTACAAATTTTCTAACCAATTTGAAAACAAGTTTCACTAAGACGTTTTTTTAACTAATCAAGATTTGTATTACCATTATTGGCGAATTTGATGCCAATTTAAATGTTATCACGCATTGTTAAATTTAAAATTAATAAATAAAGCCACCACTTACCACCCTAATGTAGATAGCCTCAATGGTACCTTTCAAAATGTTTTGGATTTTACTTGGTGTAAAACTCTAAGAAGGTGCAACACTTTCTCGTGTAAACCTTCTTACCTCGGATAAACCCTCATTTATTTCACTGTCTGTGAAGTATAAACTTTAAAACTGCATGAAAAAGACTTTAGAGACAATACTGAATGAGTCAATAATAAATAATAAAATAAATTATTCATACTTTTAAGAAACCAAAATATTTAGATTGGTTTTATAGGTAACCAGGGGGGCTACGAGGAAATTACAGAATAAAAAATTTAGTAGAAAAAGAATTTTAATCATATGACATTTTACGGTAAGTTACAAATACATTAGGTTACTTTGCAGAACTAAAGGTTTGTTTTAGAAAGTTTTAACGTTTTAACTTAAGCTGAAATATTACCTTTATAATAAGCTAAACATATAAGAGCACGTTTATCTGTGGATTGTCCATTAGGACTTTGATAAAATTGACTACTGGCGAAAAAAATGTATAAAAAATCACGTACATACGTATATGAGTGTTGGCATATATCTAGGGATGCGCTCATAAACACTGAGGGAATACATTCTGCGAACTGAAAATTAATAAATGTTTGTCCCTAGCTAATGCAGTTTCTATTTAGTTGCATGGTTTTGCAAACGCAAACGAACACAGTTTCTAAGCTTTGCTATGAATGTGTCCAAAATAATGGCAAGGCAATGTTAGAACGTTAAAAAAGAAAATTGAGACCATCCACTTTGCTGTCTTATTTCAACACAAATTTATTAAGAATCAATCAAAATAACAAGTAATCAAAATCTATACAAGAATTTTAGAATTTTTATTTGACGTAGCCTATCTTTGTTAATATTAAGAAATAAGTTCAGGTTCTAGCCGGTGGCGTCAACAATGGATTTTATTCCTTGACTAAACATTAAAAGCTTATAATTAAGGTAGAGGAATAACAACAAGCAAAATTAGTTTGTAATTTTTCTGAAATCATCGTGTTATAAGTTTGTTTGATTAGTTTGTTACAATTTATTACACTAGGCAAAATTGTTTCTTACTATCAAACTTTAGTTTTTTTGTCGTTGAGACTGATAACAATGTAAAATGTCGGATTCCTATTTTTATATTTGTTACTACTGAGCCGGTTCAATACCTATATCTCCCCGGCTCATGTGTGTTTTTATATAGTGTGTGTGTGGTTTATTGGCTGCAGAGGCGACTGATTTTGAAGGCGTTTGGCCTTTCCGGCAGAGTGGCGTAAAGACTCTGAGTTGTAGTGTACTAGTTAGGAGTAGCTCCTGTTTAAAATTTTGGTTTATTTTAGTTTTTTGTTAGATTTGCTGAGCTGATTCCTTCTAACATGTGCGGCTAGGTTTACGGCCCCTCACTGATGAGGTCCAAGGGATGATCTGTTTATCTCCTGTTATCTCTCCATCATGCGTGGTCGCAGAGAACCTTCACTTTGCGCTCTGCCGAGGGACGGCCACCATGATGGACATTTCTGCTAGTCAAAATCTGTGATACCCTGCATTCTTTATTTATTTGTTATTGTTATTGGTGAAACTATTGTGCATTGACTGTCCAGTTATAATGCATGTAGTTAAAATAGATTGAACATTATTTGTCTAGCTATAATACATGTAGAAAAACTATTCTACATTAACTGTCCGTAATGTACGTATGTACTTAAACTACTATACAATAACTGTCGACACATAATTCATGTTGATAAACTATTGTGCAATGCCAGACGCAAAATACTTGTAGTTAAACTACCATAGCCTACAGTAACTATCCAGCCATCATAATTGTTTATTTATTTTTACATTAACTGCCCAACCGTAATTAATATGTTTTTGGTTAACCTAATGGACAATTATTGTCCATCCAAATACATATTGACAAAATACCGTGCGATAACTATATGGATGTATTATGTGTAGTTCAATAGTGTACATTAACTATCCAGCCATAATATATTATTCAGTTCTAACTAATGGGCAATAGGCAAACTGGCTTCCAAATACATGTAGATAAACTACTGTGCAATAAACTATACAACCGTTAAGGTTTGCAGTTAAAGTACTGTATATTAACTGTCCAACCGCAATATTTATATTATGTAGCTTAAACTTATTGACAACAATTATTGTCCAAATACATGTAGATAAACTACTGTGCAATAACTATGCAACCGTAAGGTTTGCAGTTAAAGTACTGTGGATTAACGGTCCAACTGCAATATTATATTATGTAGCTTAAACTTATTGACAACAATTATTGTCCAAATACATGTAGATAAAACTACTGTGCAATAACTATACAACCGTAAGGTTTGCAGTTAAAGTACTGTGGATTAAAGGTCCAACTGCAATATTATATTATGTAGCTTAAACTTATTGACAACAATTATTGTCCAAATACATGTAGATAAACTATTTTACGGTGACGTAACATCTGTAAGACAATACTGTACACTAATTTACTTAATGTTAGTTATTTACAAACTATGAGTAAAAAAGATAACATGATTTCGGACATTTGCCATCGTTACAAAAGCTCTACTACGTTTCGAAAATCGTAATCTATCTTCTTCTTCAGTTGTAAAAAACTGAAGACATCAGCTTAAGCATAAATAATTTAAACCTGATTAGTTTAAAAACTTAAACCAGCTAAAACTGTGCAACGGAACACATTTGGTGGTAAGTAAATTGATGAACAATTTTATTTACGCCACAATACTCAAAGGAAAATTCAAAGGTGAGGAAGTTGTCATTCCGAGTATCCCGATGATCCCAACCGACATGCCATTTCAATTTAAACGACTTCAATTTCTGATCCGTCTTGCATTCGCCATGACTGTAAATAAGTCACAAGGCCAATCGTTAAAAGTTTGTGGTCTTAATCTCGAACATCCATGTTTTTTCCCATGGTCCATTATATGTGGCATGTTCACAGGTCGGGAAGACCTTCCGCGTTATTTTTTTCGCGCCTAATAAAAAAAACAAAAAACGGTTTATCACAAGGTGCTACAATAAATGGCAAATAAAGAATCATTGAATAATTATATTTTTTTATTTACAATTATCCTAATTTAAAAAGTACAAAATGTGATCATGTGATATTGCCTTTAAGGCGGAACAAAGTTCGCTGGGTCAGCTAGTATCACATAAAAACACATTGAACATTTTATTTCGTCTGCCTCTCTGTTTGTCCGAACGATATCTCAAGAACGAACTGATCTATAAACATGCAAGTTTGGGTGAAGCTTCATTTCTATAGAGGCTAAATCGATTTCGATGATAGCGTATGTCTTTCCATGGAATTTGAATGATCGTTACCTAATATATTTACATTAGTCTTATGGATAGTGATAGCAACGAGAAAATCTAAAAAAAACGCGTTCTGTCAGTAAACTGAATGCCCTACTATATGTATCCTTTATAATCAAAGGATATCTATGGAGAAAAATTCACCAGTAAAACTTTTTTACAGCACGAATCTTTATTGTTAAATAGAAAAGAATGAGTTCGATGATAGAGCATGCTCATCCATAGGAAGATCCAATTGTGTGATCTTGTTAGAAGTATCACTTAGCAACCAAACATGGTTTCTATTTTGTCTATCGGGGTTGTAAAAGTGTTTTTCTTCATGATTATCTGTCTGTCTGTTTGAACCAAAGGCAATTCAATAATGAGCTAATTTTCATAAACATTTGCGAAGCTTGTTACGCGACATGTAGTCTGACATAATATATATGTATATAAGTATGGCATTAACAAAGTATTTTTTACTGTAGTAATCAATATCCATTTGGTAAAAAAATAGCATTGATTTTTAATTTTATTATTTACTAGCTGTTTTTCCGCGGCTTCGCACGCTCTTCGTATGCTTTGCCCATGTATGAACATTTCTGGTTCAAGCGAATTATGTTTACAACACCGTTGTAGATTGGGCCTTGTTGCCACCATCAGGAAAATCTTTCAAAAGTGTATGTTTTTATATTTGTATCCTTAAATGTACTTTATTATAAAGTGGTCTTCTATTCAAGTTTAAAGGTTAATCAATAATTTATTTTTAAGACAAATATACACCTTCTTAGCGCCTTCAAATAGTTTTTGGCTACTTAATATATGTAATGTGTCGTGATTGCAGTTTTATAACTTGCAGGCGCTTTGAAAACTTGTATGTTTTGCAGCACTGTCTGGTGGCGAGTTACATCAATGGGCATAGAATATAAAACCTTCTCCATGGAAAATACACATACATACAAAATTTTCATAACGATCGGTCAAATAGTTCACGATTCCATAAAGGACAAACACACAAATGTGATTTTTAGATAGCCAGGAAATCTAATAAGACTTTTATGAAAGTTTTTCAAGTTATACATATAAGTTATACTGAATGAAGTAAAATTATTTAAATATAACTGAATTTAATTTTAATCTGTTGTAATTTATTTATAAAATATAAAAATAATAACCGATTTGAATTTAAAACTTTTTAAAGTTTACACCTTAAAGATTTGTTTTAACTTCGATAATCTTTATCATTGTGATATCAATATATCTTTATAGCTTTTTAAAAATAATTAATAATATATTGATAGTCAAAGGTAAATATGCGATGAGTGGCAAAGGGTTTTACAAAATTACTAAGGATATGATTAAAAAGCAAGGATATGATTCTATTCATACCCTTTAATTGGTGCTACAGTCAAAATCTAAGCACTAGGAGGAGGAATATGTTGATGTATTGGTCATTTATAATTTCTTTGTTATATTCTTATATTAAACTTGCCAAAACGTAGTAGGTATTTTATAAAAAGGGGTTTTTTTCTCTTGAGAAAAATACAAGGATACGGATCCATTAGGAAACAGGAGCCTGATTGTGCACATTAGAGTCTTATGGGTAAAACATCTGTGCGATATGATAGAGCAGTGATTTGGAGGTTTTAGTCCTGATTCACTCAAACTACAAAACCTCAAAAAACATTAGTCTTATTATAACCATTATCTGGCAAAAAGATAATCCTGGTAAAAGGATTTTGCTAACGCGTAACAATCGTGGACAGATAGGAACAGTTTAATCGTAATTATCTAGAAGTACACGTATGCAGATAGCTTAATAAAATTACTGACTTACATAATGAGATCATCAATATCAGGTAAAAGTAGCCAAGCAGACAGGTAGCTTTTAAAATAAACTGTCAAACGACAAGGCGAAAGTAAGTCTAGGTAAATAAACCGGAAGCAGTTGTCGCTAGCAGATGGTAAGTGATGCAAACAATCTACTGAATCTTTACTCTCAGATAATTAGAAACTCACTGAGTGTAAAGTTGTTCAACTTGAGAAGCGAGAGATTTTAAAATGGTTTGGTGACAGTTGGTACGACTGTTTACAGCTGCATCCGTCTCTTACAACCGAATAATTCTCCAAGTAGCTGTAAGAGTATTATATATATATCAAGATTTTATTAGCTTTTTAACAAGCTTTTTGTCTGTATTTTAATTGAATACGTTATGAACACATCAACTACTAGAAACATAATGTGTTTAGTCCCGAATAATTTATCTCCCTCTATTGTAATCGAATTATTGCGTATCATATTATATAGTATAAATGGTAGTATTTTATATTTTTTTTCTAAAACATAAAGTGAGATTATAACCATATTGTCCTGCTAATGAAATGTAAGAAATTATTATTCGTTAGGATTACAAATAGAATCTGTTTGGATACTTTATTGGAAACAGAACGCTAAATTTACCGTCTACAGTAATTTTGTTAATAACCGACAACAGACTCCAACAACCTGAATAAAAAAATGATTGATAAAATAGTAGTACATATTTATTATATAGTTCTCTAAATTTATTATTATATTTTAAAATTATATTTACTTAATCTTCCTTCTCTTTTCAATTACGTATATATTATGTTTCACCCTAAATGTTTAACTGCCCAACGAGTATTAACTGCTGCGTATTTAATTGTACAACATGTAGTCCTACTACAACCTTCTCTGTATTACATAATCTAAGAAGTAAGGCTATACATTTTTTCTTTAAACAAAAATATGAAACAGAAGGGCATGAGCTAAGTCAAAACGGTTTTATCACTATAATTACCCCATTAATAAAAGAAAACAGAAAATTTCTTGTAATATTTTACACGGTATATTTCAAGATCACAGTGACAATATCGAGTAATAAGTATTAGAAGCTTTTTTAGAAGTAAAACTCTGTGAATAACGATGTTTTATTGGAGCAAGAAATTGAAAACCTAGCCAACATCAAATTATATTTCTAAATAACAAAAATTAAATAAGCCCCTAAATGCAAATTGTTGTTTTTACCAGCCAATTGAAAAAGAAAAAAAATACTTAAATCTACTCCATTCAGAGCATACAATGTGCGTTACGTTAATTATTGATGCTTGTTTTTAGGCTATAGTTATACAATTTAAATAAGTGGATTTATGTTTAGTTATAAATGTATATATATGCTTTTTTTAATTGTTTATGAGGTAAGTGGTATAGGGGTCTAGATTGTGTAATTTTCAAGGGGTTGGGGTTGATTTGAAAAAAGATTTAGGTTTTATGTTGTGTATTGGCTTTTCTAAATTAGGCTTTTCAAAATTTGTCATCTTATTTAATTTTGTGAATTCTTTGTTGTTGTCTATTACTTTACATACCGTTCCTGAAGTTTTATGTACAGGGGTTTGTATTGGTAGTAATTTGGGGGTGATTAGGTTAAAAAGTCCTTGACCTTTTAAATTTGTGAGTGTAGGCTTTCACTTTGTTAAGGTTTATGGTATTTCGTGGTTGGGGAAGTTGTATAAGGGTTTGTGTGACCTCTTTCTATTTCTAGATTTTTTTTTATTCTGCATAAAAACCTATTTTACCTAAATCTATAGCAGAATTTATTATTATGGCTTGATCTCTTACAGTACCTGCAATACAACTCTGGAGCGTTGTTATTTTGGGGTGTAATTCGGTTAGTTTGAGTTGTAGGGATGACTGGACGTTGTTTTAAACCAGCACCGTTCAATTTCATGGTTGTTTCTGTGGCAAAGTGTGCAATATTTATTCCGTGAAGAAGGTTTTTTATGCGGAAAATTTTGTATTCTCTTGTCATTAAAGGTAACGTGTTTGTTTGTAGGCGACCGTTGAATATTCTTAGGATAATTTGTTCTTTCCGAAAACCTACTCTGATTAGAACTTGGTGATCTGTCATATCTACGGTTTATATTTTGGGTTTTCGTTATGGGGCTGGAGACCTTTCATACATGGGTTTGTAATTCTAAGTGTGATTTGTAGTTAAGATAGCCACTAAATTAGTCAGTGTTTTTATTTCTGTTTTTAAATTTTGAAGGAGCTTTGGTTCGTATAAGGGTGTACTATAGGATCTGTTTGCTGCAACTCTATATTACCTTTCTTTATTTTGTTTTTTTATTAACATTAGTTGTTCTGTAAATTTGTAGTTGTCCGCTAGAGCACTGTTGGTGTCGTTTTTTAAGTCCTCTAACACGTTCATATATTTATGGCTTTAGTCCCTGTATTATAAAATGCATAATTTGTCTGTTCTGTATTGTCAGGTCATATGCTCGGTATGTAGACATATGACTAAAAGGTAGCCTAGACTTAGCTCGTTATCTCCCTGTATTTTATGTTCTAATTTAATTTGTAGGCTTTGGGTTTGCACTAATGGGTTGGTTCCATTATGGTTTCCCCTTGCTTTATCTTATAATATTTAAAGCAAATTATTACTATGCCATTTGATTTAGTGTTATCTGCCCATCTGTAAGAAGTTGCTGCTAATAGGACTCCAGCTGATATAAATGGTATATATTCCCCAATGGTTGCTGTGTTACTTATATCAGGTAGTGTATGCTGTGTGTAATGCTATGCTTAGGGAGGGGTTTTTTGTGTTAGTTTCCGTCTCAGTGTTGTGAAACTGTTCCATAGAAACTTGATATTTTCTCTGGAAAATCCTCGATTGTAGCTAGGTCATTGCAGTTTTCCCTGTCTTGTATGCTAAGGTGAGTTTTTTGGTGGTGAAATTTTTGAAAGGAGTTTTAATATTATTTTTTTTGGCACTGATACAGGACACTATAACGCCTAAAGTATTTCACCGCACCCGAACACACTTAAGCGCACACACGATCATTTTCGGTAACTTCTACAACCGCGTGAGGAAACCTGCCCTCTACCCCAATGGTTTGAATTTGGACCATCTCTATCCGTTTTCTGACCACGCCTATTGCGAATCACCATTGGTAATTGGTGAGGACCAATGTTTTTGTATCTGCATGTTTGGTGAGAATATCCTGTTTGTATTACCATACTTCCTTTACTACGGTGGGAGGGTGGTTTCTCTTTGGTTTTGCTTTATTAATAATTTCATATCCCCTACAGAAGTTATAATAAAAACCACCAATTTAATGTAACAATGCTTTCAAATCCGTACATTAATTGCACTACCTTGATAGAAACGCCTAAACCTACGCCAAATTTCTCCCTACCAGAAGCTAAACTGATTAGATTGAGATTGATGAAATCATACTTTGTTTTTTTATATCTATGAGATGTAGTTACCGCCCGTAACTTCCCTTACATTTAAAAAGACCAAAGTTCCTCCTACCTGAAGCTAACCTGAGTAGATTGAGAATGATGATAGCGTACTTTGTTGTTGGTCTTGGTGAGATATAGTTACCTCCAATAACCTTTCTTACATTTACAAAGACCAAAGTTCTTCCTAGCTAGCAAATCTGAGTAGATTGAGAATGATGATAGCGTACTTTGTTGTTGGTCTTGGTGAGATATAGTTACCTCCAATAACTTTTCTTACATTTACAAAGACCAAAGTTCTTCCTACCTAACGCAAAACCTGAGATTGAGATTGATAATACCGTACTTTTGTTGTTTATATTAGTGAGAAAATTTAGTTACCCCTTGCAACTTCTCTTAGATTTACAAGACCCAACAACACACATTATTTTAATGTACAAATAGGAGTCGTATATAATAAACTATATAATTTTTGCAAGGATAAGTAAATCACATGTAACATATTTAATACCATTTTATGAAATTGTAACATCAATTAAAGAAAAACATACGTAAGTAAAATATATATACTACAAACTCCTCACTCGTCAAATACCGGAGCCAAACCCTACGCATGTATATATATATATATATATATATATATATGTATATAACTTATATCTATATATTAATATATATATATAAGATATATATTATATATACATAAATTTATATATATATATATATATATATATATATATATATATATAAATTTACGAAAAATTCATATCAACACTCTTCTAAACACTTGCACGCTTACAATAAGTTTTAAATATGCACTTTATTATACTACACTATATTAACCGCGTTAACTTTTCAAACTAAAACTAAAGATAAGTTGGTACTTTGGGATTATACCGACCACACCCAGACATGAATCGTTATTTCACATTTCGTTTCTACTGATTACTAGATTAGCGTAGAACAATATTTCGTCAATATAAAACAGGAATTGTCTTATCGCAAACACCTCCCCATCCTCAGACAGAGGTCAAAGTCGAGCGTCTAGTAGATAACGTGATTGCAGAGTCTCGCCGCCCGTTCAGCTGGTGCATCGCTTTGTTGTACTTCCGTGTTTTTAACCTCTACATTTCTCCAAACACAAAAATTCAACAAAAACAAACATTTACCAAACTAAACTTTTTATTAAAAAAACACTCAAAACTTGTTTTTATTCTTGATCACATTCCGCCACCCAAAATGCGAGTGCCTCCGGCCATCAGCGCGGGCTTCGGCAGCACCTTCGGTGCTGCCCCGCGCTGATGTCGACGAAAGAAAAACATCCCTCGAGATAGTACCTATCAGTAAAATATCAAATTCTAGAGGGGCTAATCAGAAATATAAATTGAATTGTAATGGAAAGGCAATGATGTACCGTGCAAATCACGTGATGCCGCGCGGCCTGCCGTAATCAGGATTCTCGAGAAAGATAAGATAACAGCGACAACAATACCGATCACAATACCTGGAAATGCTTGTAAGTTTGTAATTTTGTAATTGAAGAGTTGTTTTTTCGTTCTATCATGTTTGTTTCTATAAATTTCTATTTTTGTGTTCTTCATACTGGTGTGGTCGGTATAATCCCAAAGTACCGATAAGTTTTTCTAATGTTCCAAAAAACCATACGATACGAAACCAATTCGTGGTTTCCTAAACAAACATTTGACCAGAAACCTAAATTGAATAATTTTGATAAAGAAAATCTAAATTTGGAAGAAACTGTTTATTTTTTATATCAGCCGTCTATTTACAGAAATAAACATACCATTTATACTAGTGTTTTTTTTTTGTAATATTAACGCCACGGTACAAAAGATAATATTGAAGGATTCAAATAATACTTGTCGTAATGCTTTAAAAAGTATTCATTATTGTTGAATTACCGTTTCAAATATTTTGTTGGTTGTAATATCACTAACTAAAACTAGGTTACCTAAAACGTCAGGCCTGCGAGTGACGTAGATAAACTCGACATATTTCAGCACCATAGTGAGATCATCATGAATTGTTGCAGCTGGTCTCTATGGCGTTTGATTAGCTCTCGCCGTTCCGCGGATATGTTCATGTGTCCAGTCATTCATCTCAAATACTTACGTTCCTTGTCTGAATGTATGTGAACTGAGTGTACTTTATACTTATAAAAAGATTCTCGACGTCACCGGGTGACTAATGTAAACATGTTTGCAATTCCTACTAGGACAATGTTAGCGCTCTCTGTACGTATATAGTTATGACACAAAAATAATTTACTTAAATTTAACCACTTTTCACTATTCGATCGATAAACTTAAATCCCATGACATGTTATAAGTTCAGAATGATTAATCAAAAAATGCATTATACAGTTGTCTTCTGAGTAACCAATGGCAACGATGACACTGCAGGATAAATACAGTTGTAAAGAAACTGCAAACAATCAACCATATGACATTTTAATGAGTAAAAATATTAGTACATGCAGCATCACAACCTCATTTTTAGTTTTGTTTTTATTACACATCTGTTATAACTATTATGAAATCCAACTCAAGGAAAGATAATTTCTGCATGAATCGCATAGTAAGATATTTTGAGAAAGATGTAATCTGTACATTAAATTTTGCTTAAACCTTACGATTATAGATATAAAAAATGACTTGATGATGGTGCATAACCAACGATGGAATTTGGCTGAGATTGATTGAAGCCCATCAGTTAGAAGGGTTTAATTTCCATGAAAACTCAGCGATTCCGATAAATGATGTAGAGCACTCTTATCTTCTTAAAATACAAAGTTTACTTAAGACTTTAAGTTAAAAATCTTAGAATCATCCAAGTTTAACTGGGTTTATAAACTTGATAGGTGATACAGTTACACCAAACTTATTGTTTATAAAGTAAAGTAGGAAATTTCAAAACGCAGGAAACAACGTATTTTTTGTATTTTGCCACTTATATGTTGTAATAAAAATAAAAAATTATGGTTGCCTGTAAAGTCGGTTTTACGGGCGAAGATTTTACGTGACAACGTCTTTTTCTCAGTAGAATATTTATTGATATGAATATTATTAAATTGCACAATAGGAACAAGGAATTGAATGAAAATAAGAATTGCACAAATTTTAACTACAGAAATATATTTTTTTTACTAAAACATTGTACATAATTTGAAAATTAATTAAAATTTGTTATTTTAAATGGTAAAGTTGAATAAAACATTTACTAAAATTGGAATTTGAAATTCTTGCTAAACACAGTTAAATTCTAACTCCGCGCGTGGTGATTGGTCGGTTTAGTTCGTTTGTTTGGTCGCACTGTTATGACAGGTTAGAGGTTATAATTTGTTTATTTTAAATGTTTGACTAGCAATACGCGCTGTTTCTTCTCAATCGACTGAATTACGATTGATTGCAGAGTGATTTAAACTAATAATTTACTTAACACTATCAACATTTGTCAATAGTATGACATAACCTATAAACTCAGTTTCTCAACTTTTGTGTCAATCTAACAATTAATCAATCAATCATAGTTTACGATAATGAAATATCAGTGTACAATTATTTACCTTTATTGTTGTAGTTGTTGTAAATGACGAATCTAAGCACTCCACATTTTCACGAATAAACATAGTTATCTGCTTTATCCCGTGCGGCGGACCCACAGTTATCTGCTTTATGCTGCTTATATGCACTCTGCTGGATGGGTGAGCATGGATTGTCTTTGGCCACCGAGAAGACAGAGATCGTGCTTCTCACCAGTAGGAAGATAGATCCCGTCGTGCAGCTAAACGTCAACACGGAGCTCATCGATACCAAACGCTGCGTCAAGTATCTAGGAGTGAGGATGGATTCCCGTATGACATTCTGGGACCAGATCACCTGTGCGGCCGAGAAAGCTGAAAGGCTTGTGGCCAATCTGAGTAGGCCCATTACCAACGTCGGTGGACTGGCGGAGGGTAAGCGCCGAGTCCTCATGTCCGTGACGAAGTCGGTTATCCTCTACGGTTGCGAGAAATGGGCGGATGCCTTGCGGCAGAAGCGCTACAGGAGGAAGGTCGCGGCGGTGCATAGGAGAGGAACTCTCCGGATTTCATCTGCCTATCGTACCGTTTCGGAGCCGGCCGTCCTTGTGATTGCGGGGGTAATTCCCATCGATTTTTTGCCCTTGGGCGGAAGCGTGTCTACGATGGGAATGGCACTGTCAGCCGTGCTGCTGCCCGTTCGCACACAATGGATGAGTGGCAAACTCGATGGGAAACAAAGAGTCGAGGACGTTGGTCTTTTAGGCTCATAGGTGATCTGAGGGGATGGACCGAAAGAGAGCATGGAGAGGTAGACTTCAACCTTACCCAGCTTCTCACTGGGCACGGTTGTTTCGGCTTCTAACTTAACAGAATGGGGAAGATCCCGAGTCCGGAATGCCAGTACGGGGATTCGGATTAGGACGATGCCCTACACACCTTCTTCAAATGTAGAAGTTGGGAAACGGAGAGAAGGGAGCTGGAGGCAGCTATCGGACGTGTTTCGCCGGAGACCCTTATAGAAGTGATGTTGTCCAGTCCCGAATCGTGGAGGGCTGTCGCTGCGTTCTGCAAGAGGGTGCTGAGATAAAAAAAGAAGAGAGCAGCTATAAAGCACCAGAATAGCTAGTGTCGGTGGATTTTAGAATGAATGGGCGAACGATGGCACCCACTTGAAGTAGTTGCAGAGATGCGTTCCCGAGAGGGTTTCCAATACCTGGACCGGTAGGTTTTTAGTGGGTGAGAGCCCCACACACCAGGGCGAACATCTGTCCCTGACGGTGCATAATGCATTTTCCTATCGTAAAAAAAGGTTAGTTAATGTTTCCTGTTGTAATAAAGAACGATATGCAAAAGTGGTGTAGTTGAGTTCAATCCCAGTGTTAACTGCTTATTGATCAAGTTTTCTAGTTTCATCCTAAAAAATAAATTAGTAGGTTCTTAGAGAGAGATGTTTAGTACGATATGTTTCTTAGTAACATTTAAAGAAATCTTTCAACATATATTTTCCTTTTATATTTATATTACTTGTTTTAAATTACATTATTGAAGTAGGTTTTATAACATAAGACCATATTAATAATATAAATACAGAACGAAGTAAAGAAATGTAAACACTAACCAAACTCAAAAAACTGAACAAAAATGTTAAGTCAAGTTGCTGATATATAGTAAATCTTACTTATAAAATGGAAACTATATATATAATTGAAAGTTCTTGCACTAAACATAATATGCCCCACCAGTTTATAACAAAATGTAGGCCCCTTTTTAAATAAATATCATAAAATTACTCAATTCTCTGTGTTTTATAACTTTCTCGAATATACTACTGCCTGAGAAGAATGGATACAAAGTGTTCATTTCGAGATCATCCATTTCTGATTTTTTTTAGATCTCTTTAGGTTCAATGAATTAAGTCTGAAACGGCTTTATATTTAAGAAATTGTACAAAGAAGAAGCGGAACTGAAGCTAATCTCATAATTAAAATTATAATTTTATTTTTTAGTATAGTTTATATCCTTATAATTATATAAACAAATTAATATATTTAAAAATACGTTTAAAAATATAATAGACCAAAAACTGACACAGATTTATTTCTATGAATGCTATGAAACTACTGTATGAATATTTTATAAATCATTAATATTTTTCTCTACATTCTGAAAGACATATATTTTTTATGTTACCATTTTAATAACTATCAGTAAAAATCACAATTAACTATAGATGAGTGGCCCAGGGCAAAGCGGAAACAAGTTTCTGAACTCATCGTCTGTTGCAAGTATGCAGCTATAGTATGTTTGAGCGAACATGTTAACTTCTAAATAGAGCTAACATAGTTGTTTCCATTTTCCGTGATTAAATCTGTTTATATATTTATGGATTATCAATTCATACAAGTGTAAATAATAGGCTATATACATTTCTGAACTCGAATGATAGGCCTTATTTCTGTACTTGACCGAATAGTTTTTTTTAAGTTATTCAAATGATTGACCACGATTCCAACTTCGTAATATAACCTATATATATATATATATATATATATATATATATATATATATATATATATATATATATATATATATATAGGCTATACTTGCTCCGCCGGGACTTGAACCCGGACCTCTCACTTGCCGGGTGAATGTGCTACCATTACACCACCGAGTCCTCACTTTTTACGATTCAATTATTTTTTATTCGGCCGTATCTGTCACATATGCGTTTAAATAACCAAACATACATATGATCGGAAGACCAAACACCTGTCAAATGACTTTTATTTACGTTATATTTGTATAAATGCCAATAGCCTTATTTAATTTCAATTCATAATATATATATATATATATATATATATATGTATATATAAATAAATATATATATATATATATATATTTGTAAAGATTGTTACTCTAAAGAACTAAAAAGAAACGTTACCAACACTATTTAATACCATATTAATAGTCCTATAATTAATTATCTTATTGCGGCAATACCTCTCCCTAACTCTCCACTCTCTATTCGGGCACGTATTTGGTGCTTCATGGAGACTAAGCGAACCATGAGGTAATGGAAATGCTTTTAGCTGCAACCAACGTCATTTCCTGGACACCGCAGACCCGAGTAGTAGCTATTGTTGTACGAGATGCATTGTTGATAACCGAGTTCCGACTTCGAACAAAGTTACAAATTGTGCACCCGACAGTATTAAAATTTAGCTGTGATCATCAGCTTAAAGATTTCTCAAAAAACTTAAAAACTAAAACACAAATATGAAAGAACACACAGAAGATGAAGGATAAAATAACTGTTATATTAAGCACATATTTAGAGTTAAGAACTGAGTGTACTAGTAATCAACACATGCGTATCGGTCGGAATTGATTGCAAAACTTGTCTGAAATGTTTCCAAGAATTATTATAGTTAGAAAGAAAACAGATTATACAAAATTATTTTAATTGATTCCAAATTTCTCTCCTCTTTCTCATAACTTCGTTTGCGTTGTGCAGCAGTTTTTTTTAGCTTTCATTTCGCATCGTCCGTTAAAGGACCGTCGCCGATAATTATTGAATCCATTATGTGAATGCGTTTTAATCCCATGAATTATGGAGAGGAAAATGACCTAACAGTATATAGCTACTGTAAATTATTATTTTATAATTATTGCAGGTTTTTTAGGTTGCAACTAATATTACAAAATAAAGGAACCATACACAAAACTCATAACAACAAAAAAAACACTAGACAGCCGCTATAAATTATTTGAGTATTCGTGATTTTTTTTAATATTAAGTCACAGTATTTAAGTTTATTTATACAATTTCTCAGATCTATAGAAAGATCTAAAGTCAATAATTTAGTTTTTTTAAGTAAGTATTTTTTTTAAATTAAGTATTTTTAGGTCATAACGAGAGAGATATCATACGCACAGAGACTTTGCAGTGCAATAGCAGGAATACAAGGAAGAAAAATGAGAAATATGGGTTTTAATAACAACGCAATTTGATGAGATTATCGAGACCTGGCTTTTTCTCACATCTTAAGTTTTCTCCATAAAAACGATGTTGAATCTTATGCACTTTTTACGCGCTTATTTCAATCGTACCGTTGTGGGAAAAGTCAAATTTTTAAAATCTTATTATTATAAGTAAAATTTGTACTTTCTAATGTAAAAATAAAATTATTTAACTTGTAATTATATCTTTAAAATCAGGCAACTAGTTTTACGACTAAATGAGGTCATGAAAGGGCATGTAGTTAATATTGTTAATATGGGGTTGAAATTGATATGGGCGCTACTATATCTGGATCTTAAGTTGATCAATGGCACAATTAAATCAAAGGAATCTAAGAGTTTAGGCGCTAATGTTACTAAACTGAGAATGCAGGTCTCGGCACACATCACTGAACTGTAAGTGCATTCAGCAACAGCTAATTTGCTATAGCCCAATGATTGCAATGATATGTCTCCTACTATAATCAATACAAGCTGCAGTCACTGAGAATGCAGGTCTCGGCACACATCACTGAAAAACTAAAGAAAATATCATAAAGTTATGCAACTGTCATTTTTGACGATAAATTGCAAATAAATTTATATTATAAATACTCAAAAACAATTTGTTAGAGCGTACTCATAGACAGTATCATTGATAGCCAAACGGAAAAACTAAAAAATACAGTAGTATACTACAAATGAAATACATTACTGGTCATAAACAAATATTGCTCACTTCGCAACGTAATAGTCCTAGAAATTACGGAAAAAAATTTGCTTTTATTAAATTACACTCTTATGTATGACGCAGGAAGTGGACACAAGAATACCACAATCTATTTCAAGTACAAACCCGACAGAAATAAAAATAATCCGTGCTCTCTATTAGCGCAACAATTGCTGAGAATGAAGTAACGTTGTAACACCATTGTTGTCTGACGGCTCTTTAATTGTTGTCGGTGCTAGGTTTTGTCAGGAGACACTCTCTGTGTTGGACATTGATTTATGATGACATTATTTGTCAGGACTATGATATTTCAGGAAACTAATATGAGCTGTAAAGTATTGATGAATTATTTACTACTTGAAACCATTAATTAAGAATATTATTGTTTTGATTTAATGCTCATCGTAATATTATTATTAAATCATATTGAAGTAAAAATGTTGCATTCAGCCTTTACTATTCATATCTTCGGTTTTGTTTGTTTCATTAATCCTCAATAAGTAAACTCAGTTACATGCAAAGATTACTCTTTTTAATAAAACTAAACCATAACAAGCTGAATTATATTTTTTTATTTAGAAATGTTTCAATATAATAGACTTATAGGGTTCTGTGAACTTTGTTTCACTAAATGCTTTATCTTCTACTGGAAAGAGTATATTTATTTTTAAATAAAGTGTAATGAGGTATTTGAAATCAATAAACATAATGTTATAAATTCGAAAAGTTTATTTTTGAAATTTCATGCATACTATTTAATCCAGCGTATTAGATTAGTTACTAAGTTGAAAAACTTATTTCAAATAGTGTCTAATGTACTATACAATCACATATAAAAAGAAATCTTATCTTTAAATTTATTTTTATGATTAACATTATATTGGGGATGTTAGCACGTGTTTAACCCACGTGGTAAAACATTTTTTCTTTTATTTATTAATGTCTCTAATAGCTAGTTATGATGAAGTTGTTTAAGTTTTTCTTGGGGCCGGCATTTCGTGGACCCTACATTTCTAAATGTAAAGCAAGCCATACCACATTCCACTCATTTAAACGATGAAAACGTCTGAAATAAACATGTTAAAGAGATGTGTTTTTATTTTAAATTATTAGTATACGGTTTAAAAAATAAGAGTGAATTATTTGGCCGGAACTATGTTGAAAAGTGGAGGTCTAATCAGTCTAGAATTGAGACAGCAATTCCGGCGATATAATAAATAATCTTTGTAAGCCTTGATAAGATAACTAGTTTTAAGTAGTGTTTTTTAACTAGCCCCTTGCTCGTTTTGGATTATGTATTCACACAATACACAAAAAAGATAGGTAGAAAGCTGAACATGTCTTGAAAATTCATTAGTATTATAAAATAGTAAACGTTATTAAAAGACTAATAATGTTTGTTTCTTAACATTTGCTAACGTTTTAAAATCTTTTAAACTGTTCTAAAAGTCTTCAAATTTAATCTCAAAGTTAGGCGTATTAGATCTAATTAGTAATATATTAGAAACTAAATAAATAAGTCAAGCACAATCTCTAAAATAAAATTTCTCAGTGGTTGGTAACAATTCATATTACTCCGCTGCTGGTTTTATAAAACAACCATAACAGCAGTTGGGATGGGGATGTTTTCTTCTAAACTCTTGATGAATTCATGATATATTAATATGTGAATTACTAATTTTAATACTAGCTCAATGTTAAACAGATAGCGTGAAAACCTTCAACAATATATCTCAGACACTAAACATTGGCTTGCAATGGTACTATATGTCTCGTGCTATAGGTAATACATAGCTATAGTCACTAAGAACGAAGGTCTCGGCACACATCACTGAACTGTAAGTGCCATTAACCAACAGGTAATTTGCCCACAGCCCAATGCTTGCAATGATATGTCTCCTACTATAATCAATACGAGCTACAGTTACTAAGAACGAAGGTCTCGGCACACATCACTGAACTGTAAGTGCATTAACCAACAGCTAATTTGCCACAGCCCCAATGCTTGCAATGATATGTCTCCTACTATAATCAATACAAGCTACAGTCACTAAGAACGAAGGTCTCGGCACACATCACTGAACTGTAAGTGCATTAACCAACAGGTAATTTGCCACAGCCCAATGCTTGCAATGATATGTCTCCTACTATAATCAATACGAGCTACAGTCACTAAGAACGAAGGTCTCGGCACACATCACTGAACTGTAAGTGCATTAACCAACAGGTAATTTGCCACAGCCCAATGCTTGCAATGATATGTCCTCCTACTATAATCAATACGAGCTACAGTCACTAAGAACGAAGGTCTCGGCACACATCACTGAACTGTAAGTGCATTAAACCAACAGCTAATTTGCCACAGCCCAATGCTTGCAATGATATGTCTCCTACTATAATCAATACGAGCTACAGTCACTAAGAACGAAGGTCTCGGCACACATCACTGAACTGTAAGTGCATTAACCAACAGGTAATTTGCCACAGCCCAATGCTTGCAATGATATGTCTCCTACTATAATCAATACGAGCTACAGTCACTGAGAATGCAGGTCTCGGCACACATCACTGAACTGTAAGTGCATTAACCAACAGGTAATTTGCCACAGCCCAATGCTTGCAATGGTATGTCTCCTACTATAATCCAATACGAGCTACAGTCACTAAGAACGAAGGTCTCGGCACACATCACTGAACTGTAAGTGCATTAACCAACAGCTAATTTGCCACAGCCCAATGCTTGCAATAATATGTCTCCTACTATAATCAATACAAACTACAGTCACTGAGAATGCAGGTCTCGGCACACATCACTGAACTGTAAGTACATTAACCAAACAGGTAATTTGCCACAGCCCAATGCTTGCAATGATATGTCTCCTACTATAATCAATACAAACTACAGTCACTGAGAATGCAGGTCTCGGCACACATCACTGAACTGTAAGTACATTAACCAACAGGTAATTTGCCACAGCCCAATGCTTGCAATGATATGTCTCCTACTATAATCAATACAAACTACAGTCACTGAGAATGCAGGTCTCGGCACACATCACTGAACTGTAAGTACATTAACCAACAGGTAATTTGCCACAGCCCAATGCTTGCAATGATATGTCTCCTACTATAATCAATACAAACTACAGTCACTGAGAATGCAGGTCTCCGGCACACATCACTGAACTGTAAGTACATTAACCAACAGGTAATTTGCCACAGCCCAATGCTTGCAATGATATGTCTCCTACTATAATCAATACAAACTACAGTCACTGAGAATGCAGGTCTCGGGCACACATCACTGAAACTGTAAGTACATTAACCAACAGGTAATTTGCCACAGCCCAATGCTTGCAATGATATGTCTCCTACTATAATCAATACAAACTACAGTCACTGAGAATGCAGGTCTCGGCACACATCACTGAACTGTAAGTACATTAACCAACAGGTAATTTGCCACAGCCCAATGCTTGCAATGATATGTCTCCTACTATAATCAATACAAACTACAGTCACTGAGAATGCAGGTCTCGGCACACATCACTGAACTGTAAGTGCATTAACCAACAGGTAATTTGCCACAGCCCAATGCTTGCAATGATATGTCTCCTACTATAATCAATACAAGCTGCAGTCACTAAGAACGAAGGTCTCGGCACACATCACTGAACTGTAAGTACATTAACCAACAGCTAATTTGCCACAGCCCAATGCTTGCAATGATATGTCTCCTTACTATAATCAATACAAGCTGCAGTCACTAAGAACGAAGGTCTCGGCACACATCACTGAACTGTAAGTGCATTAACCAACAGCTAAATTGCCACAGCCCAATGCTTGCAATGATATGTCTCCTACTATAATCAATACAAACTACAGTCACTGAGAATGCAGGTCTCGGCACACATCACTGAACTGTAAGTGCATTAAACCAACAGGTAATTTGCCACAGCCCAATGCTTGCAATGATATGTCTCCTACTATAATCAATACAAGCTACAGTCACTGAGAATGCAGGTTCTCGGCACACATCACTGAACTATAAATAATCCCTGGCGTAAGTGGGACAAGCCCTTAAGCCAACTCGGGTAACGACCCTACAAATTACTCAGGACAATTGATGCCCTCCGATATTAGGGCAGTTAAGTTCAAATTGAGCCATTAGTTGGTGGCCGGCAGAGTTTCCAGATTCAGCCCAAGAACTTAAATACGTTTTAAGCTTCCTTACATTTCGTGCCACTTTTTTTAGGTAAATAAGGAGCCTAACATATTACATTTGGAGATCTTAATCTTCTGTGGCGGTTAAGTATATTAATATTGCGTTAAATTGGTTTATGTCTAGAAATTTTTGAATATATATGTATTAGTGGATATAACAGTAAATATAATCCCTTTGAAATAAGACACAATTTTACAGAACGGAGAGTTTAAATTTTAATTGGAAATTTTTAATCCTTTTTTAACACATTTTTTACATGTTATAATTAAAAAAACTTTGCCACTACAGGAATAATGTTTTGAAAATTTACTTATTACGACAGATTTCTGTATTGACAGTAGGAATAACTCTATTGGCAATTTTATAAGCTCAGAAATACTGAAATAGTTGATTTAGAGAATTTCCAAAACTATAAACCATTGAGTCACACTTGCTCTCAAGTTTTGACTGCCTGCGAATAAGGATGAACTTAACCATGTTGGTTGTTTACTACTAGAACTAAGAACCTCAAATTTTATAGGCCTGCCATTCCATCGTTAATACTATGATATACCTGTACCAATATCTAAATTAAACAACGATATAATTTTAAGAATATTGAAATATAAACACCGATATGACTGTGTCAAGTTAAAAAATAACTACAATTTACTTGTACCATTGCAGATGTTAAACGTTAAAGTTTTTACACCAATATCAAAAATAAAATCTCCCACGTCCAGAATGCTGAGGAGGGACAATCAGTTAAGGGTGAGGTAAAATGGTGCCATCAGAGTTTGGGTCTATTGCTATTGTCCACGCGACCGTACAATCAACCCTTCGTCTGCGGTCATTTGCTCATCCCGACTACCCTTGTCTGTCGTTGGTCTCAGTCTTCAGTTTGTCACACACTAACGAAACATAATATTCTCACATGTATGATTTGTACAACCTTTTTTTATAACCTGAAAATATTTATGTATTAAATATTAGCCTGCCAATTTAAGCTACACTATAGATTTTTTTAATTGATTTATAATCAATAATATGGATCCTAAATTGTGTCATTGTGTGTCTGTTTGTTCGTCTATCTGTACAATTCAAGGAAGAAATCTATAGATCTTAGGGGTAAAGGGCACTATTGTTGCAGAAAGGTTTGTCACAATTCAGGATAATAAGGACCTGCAACCTCAGCAACCTCTCTTACAGCTTCCTTAATTACGGTGATCCGTTTATGACCAAAATTGGACACTTTCCACCATAATTGGGTGTAAAAATCCATTTAAATGTCAGTTAGCTATTTTTATAGATCTTTCAGCTCGACTATTGTAAAATTTTGTTAGGTCCTTGGATAATTATTTAAAAGGTTTTTTTTGTTTTTGCAAATGATCGTAATTATCATTGTAAGTTTTAGATTTTAAACGTAACAATACATAGGTTATAGTGGTTTTAATGAATGTATTCAATATTAATTTTAGTGCTTTTATAACTAATATAAAAAAATAGTTCGGACCCATTAGTTCTGTATTGTACTCAGTGTTTATGCAGTCCACGTTTTACTATAGGAAGGTCTGTTTAAATCCACGCATTAGTAAAACCTTTTAGTTAAATAGTTCGACAAACAAAATCCAAACACAGTACTGCGACTATCACTAAGAGCAACAATGCTTATAACATCACATTATGCCTTTATAGTGGAAACTGCCTTTCAAGATCTTCTCTTATTATAATGCCACATGCGGAATTTCATTTAACGACTGAATGAATAATGCACTTCATGGTTTAATCGAAATTTGGAAACTAGTTTTAATCAATCTTCTCATAACTAGTTTTACAAATAATAACCGGAACTTATATAATATGTACTAAATAGATGCAGATGATTTTCATAAGCTATTAATACACAGTACCTTGATCACTTAGCATGAAATTGTAAACTTTCCAGTAAACAGTCTTAGAAAAAGCTTTGATCTTTTAATGTTTATATAGGCTAAAACGTACATTATTCGCTGAGCATCAGAAAAGCCTATCACCTGAGAAACATCAATTAAAGATGATGCATGTCACTCTTCGGGTATTATGAGTAACCAAAATAGCAACGAAAATCATATAATAAACAAATTTTTAAACATGCCTGATTTACTCATAACTATATACCGTAAGCGAATCGTCCCCTGAGAAATGTTTAGGGCTTTATTGAACATAAGATAGCTGCGTGAAATGTATTTTAAAGTGTCTGTGCCAGATGAGGATAATACCAAATATAATCAAAATTACCTGGGCCCCACCCCTTCAGTATCTACATTGGAATACATCTCTATAACAATGCATTTATTCCAATATGAATTTTAGTCCATAGTCTAAAGTAAAAATCGCTATAATGTTTTTATTGTAATCTAGGTTAAATATATCAGCTAGTGTGAACTGAAGTTGATGTAAATTTTGCATGTAGTTTATTTATACACCTGTAGGTTTTTGGCTTTGTGACTATAGCATCTTAGGTTTGTGGAGTGATACAGTTTAGAGGCTATTAGTGAATAGGAGAATTGGAGAGATTTAGTAACTAACTATAAGTTTTGATTCATTAAATATTCATTGTTACACAATTGTATGGTATTTGTCCCAAAATAATAGGCCTTTTTCTATGGATTATTCATTTTGTTAAAGTTGCTTTCTTTACATGATCAATTAAAATATTATTGCGTGTGAAATATAAACATTTTAATCTGCACTGTAAGACTCATGTAATTTATTTTTTAAACTCAGGAAAATCAACATAGATGGGGTAATGAACAATTTGTTGCCTGTTGTTACAATAGACGTAACAAATGTCCACACTATCGTATAACTATTTCAGCGTTTTAATATTGGGCGTTTATCGTTATATATATTTATCAATTTAATCTTTACGTACATAAAAGGATTTGAAATTTCAGTAACAGGAGCGTATGATGAATATAGTTTTGTTAATTATATTTAATAATACGCTTTTAAATATTCAGAATGTATATATATATATATATATATATATATATATATATATATATATATATATATATATATATACACCACTCCATTGTGGCAACAGGAAAATGTTGATAACACACTTTAAGCGATGACTTAAGCTTTGATCATGGGGTCACATGCTGATGGGCCATTATTAATTAACCCTCAGTCTGTCAACACATTATGTACTCTCTTTCTCTCTACGACATTGTGTGAAGAGGATAATGTTGATGGTAAAGCTTAAGTTATAGCATAAGCTTTTGATCATGGGGTCACATGCTGTACTTTGTTTGAAATACGTGTTTTGCTGTGATTGTTCTTATAATTTTACTTATATTTTTAAACAATTTTCGGTAATTGCTGTTTGTTGTGTCTTTTAGGTTTTGCTGATTTAATTAATGTCACAATCGTTACAACCAATTAGAAACTTCCTGATCTTTGTAAAAAACATTCCATTTACTTAAATTAACGTTATTCAACAGAGGAATCAAATATTAATTGTTATGGAATTTATGAAATAGACTTTTGTTATCTCATACGGTATCTCGCAACTGGAGATAGTTTTAGGTCTCTAGCGTTGTTGTTTAGAGTGCCGCACAATTCGATCTCTGCCACTGAAAGCTCCATGCCAGAAAAACTTCCGCTGTTGGAAACCACACAAGCTTTGGCTTGTATACCTCGTTTGCACCAGCACCACTTTTTATAGATTTTTTTATCTTACTCAGTTCTTTTCTGTAGGTGTCGCGTAAACTCATTAATCTTGTTTTTCAAGAGTTCAAACTGTCGCAGGCATCCCAGCATTCATTACGTTTTCCAACAGTTTATTGTAGGCTGTCTCTTTGACATTCCTATTAAGGTAATACTGTGATGAAACGTCCCATAAGCACGGATAATTTTGAAATAAATTCAAAAATTCAATGACCTGCTTCCCCGACCACTTCACCTCAGCCATTTTTTTTAGACTATAAATTAACAGTTACCTACGAAACAGCAGTAGCCAAAGAACCCAATGAACAAAACAAAGGATGGAAACACAAAACCACGTGTAGTTTACTCGCCGCTGACACGCTACTGGGGTGGTCAGATTGCGCTGCAAGCTGGCGCCAGCTTGTGCGAATGAATCACGTGACCTGCTAGTTGCCGCTACCTGCGACCAAAAGTTGAACATGTCCAACTTCGCCAGCCGCTGACAAATACTCGCCGGCTGGTAGCACCAGCTGCGGGTTCTGTGGTCACATCAAGCTGGTAGTAGCGGCTTCCTTTTAATTCGCGGCTGCAATCAGCCTAGTGTGACCCGTGCTTAACTGTTAAGTGGATATCTCTGCTTAAAAACCCTCCTCAGCTTTGTTAGCATAAAACGAAATATGGAACATAGAACTTCTGAGGCAACTAAGACAGCATACTATGCATAGTTTGAAAGCCATGTATGCTATGGTATTTCTGTCTGGGGTGAGTCACTGTGAAATAATCTCTACTGTGTTCTCGTAATGCAGAAAAAAAACAATTAAAGTAATAGCAGGCTTAAGGCCAAGACAGATTTTTAGAGATTTATCAAAAACCTAAACATCCTGACGTTTACTTCAATCTACGTATTGGATACATATTGGTCATACTGTACTATGTGACCAAAGATATCCCTAATCAAAGTAATTTGCATGAATACAATATCAGATTTACAGGAAACTATGTGCTTCCTGGTCACAGAACACCCATGTACGTATTAAAGACAACATCGTATGCAGGACTGAAGATGCTCAGCAAGCTACCGGACCACTTGAAAGCTGGAGGCCATATACTGATGATGAGGATGTTGCGATGAGGATTGCGGAGATTGCTGTTAGTTAAAGGTTTTTACACCCTAAATGTATTCCTTTCCAGGAGAAACCACACAGAACAAATGTAGAACTTATTATTATTTCATTATGTATTTTTTTCAATAATTAACTGAAATTTGACTATTTAACATTTATTGATGAAATTTTAATCAAGGAATATTGTCTATTGTCCTATTTCCAGACCAATTAATATAGGAACAAACTTAATATTTTACGACAAATGTGACATTGACTGTATGCACCGATAAGCAATATATATATATATATATATATATATATATATATATATATATATATATATATATATAGACCTATGTTTAATTTGCGTAGGATTAAATACTAAACATAAAAACATCAGTAAGCACGTATCTTTCTAATTTTCAAATTTAGTTCAAACGTCATAACATAGCTATCCAACGTTATTGATAAGCATATAAATGTCATTAACAACAAATATCAAATCAGCTATTTTGTACAATAATTTTATGTATAAAAACATTATTTTAAAATTTAGAGAAAAAAATGATCTAATATTTTAACTACTTGATAGCCTACATTTTGAAATGATATGGTATTCTATTTAAATTTCCTTAAATCTTGATAAGTAACTTGTTAATTAGAAAAAAAATTAGATATTATCTTAAATGTATATAATATATAGGATAAACTTTTTTACTATACAACTGATATAAAATTCTTTTTGGTGAAATATAATAATTAGGTACTTCAGTTAAATGACAGTGATCTAGCTAAAAAATTAAGAAGTATTAAACTGCACTGTTATGATTATAATATGAAAATACACCTATCGATGGTTAAGGTTTTAGACATTTAATGACGTTTAAATAAAAACCTAACACTTATAATACGGAATAAAACATTTTAAAATCCTAGTGTACAATACGTAATCAATACGTAATTGTGAATTGGAGGAGTCTCTAAGAAAGGAACTAATCTCTGGCCAGCTCCTGCTATCAGTCCTAACAATGGGGAGTTTTCCTCAGGTTGGCTGCACTGCTGAGATAACGGCTGATTGTTGCTGTGTCGTCAGTAATACCAACATTAACGTGACCAACTAGCAGTACTTCTTTGTGTATTGAAATGTACAATAATTAAATCAACATGTACTTTATTTTATATAACTTTAATTCCTTTACCGTAATAACTACAAATTTGTTAACAATATAATTTGGTCAATCCAGTATAATTCTATAAAAGTGCTTTCCTATTCTGTTTTAAAATAAACTAAATAATTCAAATTATTTTCTTATTATTACTACTTAGAAACTCTTCTTATAGTAAAGTAAATATTATAAAAGTAATTGTTATTCTGTATAATACATATTGCGTGTAGGTTTTTTAATGTGTATTTTGCTGGCTAAATGTTAAAGAAAGATACTGGCATAATTTAATTTT